>NC_033638.1:7720555-8020555 GCF_001540865.1 Ananas comosus | reverse complement strand
TTTTGTCCTTAATGCTGGTTAAACAACAGATTAACCAATTGTGTTTAATGTTTGTAGTGATTGCTAACTTGGTCATTTTCAAATTTCTTTTGTCAGATTAATGATCTACGGCCACTCTTTGACATGATTGCAATAACACTAGAGAAATTGCCTACTGCTGCTGCTGTTGCCAGGGCAACAGTGGGAAGTTTGCTGATTCTTTCTCACATCATCTCGTTGACATTAATCAATTTGCAATTGCAGATGGTGAGTTGTGTTTTGATCTGGCATTTTGTATCAAAAACTGGTGATGTCTAGTTTTTGTTCTTTGTATAGCCATTTTTCAAATAAATATCCACCACCTAACTTATTGCATGGGACAAGTGAACTTTCGTTATTTCATCATCCCAACAGAAAGACTTTTTTTATCTGGTTCCAAGTCTGCCTGCATGACTTGAAATAGTTCACTACTTAATATATTTGGTCATCTCATCCGCATATGATCTATTGTTTATTTATGTATTTGCTAAAGTCATTGACATCTTTATAAATATAATTGTTGCTTGTAAAATTGGAAGGATGCCATTGTTGCACTGGTACCAATACTATTATGTTACTCAAATCATTGTCTTACTCTTAAAGCTTGTACCTTTGAAATGTTTTGAAAGTTTCTTTATGAATGTCAAAATATTTATTCTAGACATGGCCTACAAAATATAACTTATGTTTATTCTAGACAGACCTTACAAAATTGGACTTCTTATATATATAATGTAAAATTAAATTTGTTGTTCCTGGTTTCTTTCTGTTTAAAGACTTAATTTGGCTTTCCTTTTTCTTTTCCTCTGTCTTTATAGCTTGTCTGAAATGTTCCTTCCTATAATTGGTTTGCTGATCTGCAGGTATTTCCAGAAGCACTCCTACTACAGTTATTGAAGGCTATGATGCATCCAGATGTTGAAACTCGTCTGGGAGCACACCAAATGTATGCTGCTATTCTTGTTCGCGCCTCAAATCATCCGAGGAGTGAAACAGAGTACTTATATGAGACAAGGAAGTGGCAATCCCGAACCACATCAGTATTTGCCTCAGCTACTGCTCTACTTGAAAAACTTCGTAGGGAAAAGGAAAGTCTTAATGTGGATAAGCATGGAGGTAGTGCACACGATGATATCAAGGAAAGAATTATGTGGGATGAGGAGAGCAAGCATAGTTGGCCCAGAAGAAATTCCACTTATTTTTCAAAATTGGGTTTCTCTGTTATTGACAGAATAGTCAATTCAACCAATTCTACGGAGATGGTGAGTTATCTGCTAGTTGAATCATGAGTTTATTGTGCAGTGTCTCTGAAGAATTTGAATGGTATGTGCTTTGGAGAATTTGATTTTTTTTTTTTTTTTTTTTTGGGTGAGAAACTCAGGATAGGTATTGTTGTTAACTATATAGTAAATAATAAATTATAAATTATTCTTTACTCACTTAAGGTTTGAGAGAAATCAATAGTTTCAGAAGGTACCAGAGCAATCAGTTATTTTAATTGGAAAAATACTCTACTATTTAACCAACCCATATTTTGAACCTGTTAATGTTTCTGAGCCCAATTGTTAGGAAAAGGAGTTAATTATAAGATACATAGTATACCATTCTCTAACAACGTGAGTCTTAGAATAACCGTTTTTCTAACTGATGTATAGGGTTCGATGTTGTTTTGGTCTTACGTGATTTTTTCTAATGGCTAGTACAGCTGTAATCAACTAACAACTGCAATTCACAATTCTGAGAGACTCACAATTCCTTTTTCTCAATATTTGTTACAGGGAGCCAATATTATTCTTTTAACTGAGGAGCAAGTAGATCAATTATTGTCTGGCTTCTGGATGCAAGCAAATCAGGCAGATAATTTGCCTTTCAATTTTGAAGCTATTGCCCATTCGTTCTGCTTGACACTTCTTTCTTATCGCCTTAAGGTGCCTATCTGTTTTCATTAGTTGTTGGGTAATTTGTACTTTCATTTAGAAGTCACAGAGTACATAAAAAATCGTGTAATATATTTGTACTTAAAAAGTGCAATAGTGTGGTGCTTAGAAAGGTACGTACTTAAAATAATGAGTGGGCACTATTTAGAATGTCTTAATAGTGGTACTTCCAGGCACTATTTAGAATGTCTTAATATTTAATACCATAGCCTTTTATTGCTACATTTTGTAGTAATCTGAGAAACTTATGTTGTCAACCTGCAGAGTTCAAGCCATAGTAATACAGTGAAGTTCTTCCAGCTTCCATTATCCCTTCGAAATGCTTCTTTAGTCTCAAATGGTAGGACATATTAAAACATATTATGGTTTTGTTCCCTATCATGCTTCTTTCTTTCGCTATTTCATCATTTACTTCTTTTCTTAGTAAATTTGTTTGCGAATTCTTTGATTTTCCAGGACTTCTGTCTCCCTCGTGTCAACGGTCTCTTTTTACCTTGGCAACAGGCATGCTAGCATTTGCTGGAAGGATCTTTCAAATTACAGAATTGACTGACTCACTAAAATCTTTTGCAACTTTAAATGTAAGTTTCTATAGATGGCTATTGGTTAGTTCATATGTTTGACTTATATAACTTCAAATGTTTAATTGCTTGAATTGAGCCCAAAAGCTTCGATTTGATCCACTGGAAAAATTATGTTTTCCGTTGATATTTTTAGCGAATTCTAAACAAGTTACTGGGCTGATGGCGAGTTTTTCAAATATACTTCCACCAATATTTACTTTCCTTGATGATCTTTATCCAGATTGACCCTTTCCTGAAAATTGCCGAGGACTCACAGTTATATGTAAGGCCACAGTCTGATCTGAAGGACTATGGAACTGATGCTGATCAGCAAGCAGCTAGGTCCACACTAGTTGACTTAAGAAAGCTTGTGGGTTCTTCTGACAAGCAGCTACTTGACATAATAATTCATGCTCTTTCAAACTTAACAGACGTAAGTTCTTTCCAGAGTAATGCCTTTTTCTCATTTGATTTAAGATAGACATTGGGGAAAGATAAAGTGACTGCTATGGCTATTTTGCTTGGATTTTTAGTTAGAGAAGGATGTACTAGAGAGGCAGCTTACTGAAACTTTCATTCCCGAAGACATATCCTTGTTTGGATCTTGTCCAGCACTTGACTGGGCCAACACTCGAGCTCTCGCACTTTCTGAGGAATCACTTTCTTTTGATGAGGTATGCTGGTTAAGTGGAGTTTCTTTTTGAGTTTATTTAAGGTTGAATTAAACTTAACCTTGTGCCCTGTTCCATTTTCGGGCTTTTTAGATAAAGGGCCTTCACTTTTTTGGTTTGTAACTAAATAAATTTTTGCCTTTTCTTGTGCTCTTTTTCCCCCATGACGACGCCTTCTATCCTTGCATATTACTGAAGAATCCATATTTATTGTACCTGAAATTACTAATTAGCTTATTTTTTTACATCATAGGAATGTTCAAGGACTTCATCAATTGATGGTGAAATGGTCGGGGAATCTCCACATACTGATATTCCCAGGTTAATCTCAAATGTGCCTGCAACACCATCTTTTCCCCACCTAATAAGTGTTGGCCAATTGGTTGAATCGGTACGTCTTTCCTTGTGATACTGATACACTTGTGATATGCTCCACTTCAGCCCATGCTTGATTACGGATCAACTAGCATTGCACAAATTTGCCTACGGAAATCTCATTTATTAGATCTGCATTTTTACAGTATGGTTTGAAGATTTGTCTTTTAGGTCTCCTGTGATGATAGGAAAGCATAAAAACATTCTGCTATTTTAACCCTTGTAATTTATGCAGCAGCCTTTTTTTACTGCATTTACGTATGGTATGTTTTCTTTACAATTTAAAAAGGCGTTTCTTTGATAAAAAGATGTGGATAGGAAATTTAATAGGTCAACTTGAGAAATTTACAAGTCATGGTTGGGGTTGTCATACTTTTTTGCGTTTTTATTCAGGCACTTCATGTAGCTGGCCAGGTAGCTGGAACTTCAGTCTCAACCTCACCCGTCCCATACGGCACAATGGCTAGTCAGTGCGAGGCTCTCGGCACGGTCACAAGGAAGAAGCTCTCAAGTTGGCTTGTTAATGGCCCCGACTTGGTTGAAGATACTCACATGCCAGTTCTTCCCATGACTCAGCAGTTCGGTCTTCAGAAGGTACGCAAGCGCATAAAATTTAGGCACAAACCTATGGACGTACCTGAACAGATTGAACGATAGTGCGCCTTGAAATGGGAATCTGAACGCAAAAATTTCGATGTTACTACCTGACCTTTCTTTACTTATGACTTGTAAAATTCTGTTTAGTACTCTCAGAACCTAATAATGGTAACAGAGTATCATAATATTATTAATAAGAGTGAGGCTGTAAAATAGAAAATTTTCAAGTTCAAGTACCCATTTCAGGATGCACCGCGGTTCTGGTAAGGCCTGTCTGTTGTTACCCAAAATTCATAATCTAATCAATGACGCGTTGCTGAGATGAATTGTACCAAAGCATTTGAAAGACATACTGATCTTTTCTCCTCCAGGTGAATGCTTATGGCTTCGAGAAGGACTTATCTGAGCCCTCGGAACCGTGGATGGCCCTACGACTCCCTCCGGCTAGCCCCTTCGACAACTTCCTGAAGGCCGCCGGTTGCTGAGTAGCAGAAACAACTATTATCTGTATAAAACTTATAATCAATTAGTAGAGCACAATATATGTTCCTAGAGCCTTAGAACTTGATTGGCTAATCCTAATGTGTAGTTTCTGGAGATCTGATTAACTAGTTAAAACTATGCTTAGTTGAACCGATGTTATTATTCCAGTTGTGTGTTCTGCGCCTTCCAAGAATTGCTTTTCAGTTGACTGTTGGCTTCTTGCGGCTTTGAGATTGGAATGGTTTCAGGAGATGGAGATGGGAAAGATGATAGTCGAGTAAGGTGTGGCACGGGGTGGTTAGTTTTCCTTGTACGCAATATTGCTTGGCCTTATTACTTTCTCTGTCTATATACTTACTATATAAATGATATATGTGAGTTTACTGCTAGTTAACTGAGATGCATAAGTGCTATCATATATTAGTTAATTAATAAAAAAAAAAATTAATTTTCACGGTAAAATAATAATTACGATAGTTCTTTTAATTACGATAGTTCTTTTAATCCTATTCCTATCATATATTAGTATAAATTTTTCAGTAAAACAAGAGACAAAAAAAAAAAAAACTATCGTCTCAAAACATTATCTTCGTACAAAATAAATAACGTTGAAGAGTAAAACATCATTTTCACTTCAGTTTAAATAATTTTTTAACTTAATCTGAAAATCGGGGCTAATCTTCTTCAGCTCCAGATCTTTCCGGCGGACCCGAGTCGAGCTCACTGCTCTCTCTCTCTCTCTCTCTCTCTCTCTATACCGCGTCTTCCTCCATATTATTATCGGATAAGAGAAACCCTTTTAAGCGAAGTAAGAAGAGTGGGGGAGCTTCGAAATTAGTAAAAATGGCGAACTCCTCTCTCATGGCGACTCGCCCTTCCCCTCTCCCCTGCCTCCACCGAAACCCTCCCAAAACCCTACCCCTCTCCTTCCACCTCCACCTCCCTTCCTCCTCCCCTTCTCCCAGGTACTCTCTCTCTTTCTTTCGCCTCTTCTTCTCTTCGTTTCTAACCCTAATACCTCTCCCTCCATTTCCCCCCACTCCCAGGAAAGGTAAATCTCTCAAGGGCGGCTTCGTCTCCCCTAAAGCTGCCTACACAGGTGGATTCTGGGCTCAAGATCGAGCTCAGAGGAGTGGGCTTTGGTCTATCAGGTTGGTGGTTTCGTCCTCTCGGTTCCTTCTGGGATCTAAGCTTCGTCCTCTCGGTTCCTGATCTAGGGGTTTGGGTTTTAGGGACGATCTGGTGGTGCCGTCGTCGCCGTACTTTCCGGTGGAGGCGCAGGGAGGGCAGGGACCCCCGCCGATGGTGCAGGAGCGGTTCCAGAGCGTCATCAGCCAGCTCTTTCAGCATGTAGGGTTCGGTGTTTGATTTAATTAGGGTTTGCATCTTTTCCGGGGAGGGCTTTTGGGTGTATCAAGGTGTTGGTTCATTCCTTTTGAATTGAAAGAATTTGTTAACTCTCGCGATTTTTAGAGGATAATTCGGTGCGGTGGTGCGGTAGATGACGACATGGCGAACATCATCGTGGCGCAGCTGCTCTATCTTGATGCTGTTGATCCTACCAAGGTTCTTTCTTGCTCACTGTTTGTGTAAATGATTTGGTAGATAGCTGGAGCTTTAGATCTTTCTGGCAATGACTTGTGGATGTATGCAATTAACAGAATGTTAATCAGTTAGAATTTCTTGTTACGAGCGATAGTAAATCTAGCAGGAGAATAAGAGGATTCTGGAAGATCGCTTTCGCGAGTTCATATCCCTAGTCCTATTCATGTTATTCATGTTAATTAATTTGTTCTTCTTATGTAAATAAGATAAGGTGGATAGAAATAGATTGGGCCGAAAGATGCTTTTGGCTTTATGCCTCATGTTAAAAGATGATAGCGTGTTATATGTTGACAACGCAAACTTTTGGAAATATCTACCATTCATAGATACTTACAATTGTATATTCTTATCAGGTGAAATAGGTTTTGACTGTGTTTTTTAATTTTTGAACCTTGAAAATGTTTAACTAAACATGTCTAATTCATCGAAAGTCACCAGATAGTAGTGTTATTTGGCATGAAAAAGCTAAATGTTCTTTAACCTTTTTCTTTTTTTTGCACCGAGCTACTATTTTCAGGATGGTAAGTCATTTTTCGTTCTACTTTGATGATTATTTTCTTATTGAGTGAAGTATTATTTCTCTAAAAGAATTACTGGTAAGATTATAACATTATTTGTCTGAGTGGCTGTTCTACTTTCACTAATGATCTTTAGACTTCTCCTAGAAATTTCTTTTCCCTATATATTTCTTTTGTTGCGTTTAAATATGACTTCTATTTTATTGTCATTCTTTCTATCCAATTGAGCAAAAAACTCAATTTAGACCTGCCTTGCAGATCACAAATGTCTAAACTTGCTTGATGTTTCTTATAGGATATCGTTATGTATGTTAATTCTCCAGGAGGGTCGGTTACCGCTGGTAAGGATTTTCGCTTTCTCTTAATATTGTTTGTCAGGTTCTTACAATTATGTCTCCTGTTGTGTCTCCTATTAGTTACTAATGCTAATTTATTTGGTCCTTCCTAATAGGCATGGCTATTTTTGATACAATGAGACATATCAGGCCTGATGTTTCTACAGTTTGTGTTGGACTAGCAGCTAGGTATTATCACTTTTCTTTTTTGCTTCTATGATCTCTCTCTCTCTCTCTCTCTCTCTCAAAAGTTTTATGTGTGCATATGCAAACGTTGTTAGAAGTTAGAAGTTAGAAGTTAGAAGCTATGATTATATAATGGCTATAGATTATAACTTCACGGGGAATATGACAGTGTCCTGTTGTATATTGTTGTGATTGCCATGTGGTTCCAAGATGGATCTTACTGAATGACTGTATTCTTTAGTACATCGTAGCATAGAAATATTTATGGTTGAGTCTCAGTTGTTTTTTATGATATAGGGCTGTAAATGAGCTGAACATGAGCAAACAAGCTCAAGCTTGAGTCACCTTGTAATCAAGCTTAAGCTCAAGTAGGTCCATTTATTAATAGTCAAACTCAAGCTACTATCAAACAAACGAGACTAGTAAGGGTTTTAATTATATGAACTTTGAGCAAACATATATTGCTTTACCCAATATAATTAGAATCGTGCTAGTATAACATCAAATACATTTTTTCTACACAAATCTTTCATACAAATTGCTATATTGTCTTATTGTGTTACTGTTTTTGTCTTTTATCAATACTTTCGAATTTGATTGAGCCTAAACCAAGCAATCTAGACTATAAGATCAAGCTAGGCTTCTTTATTAAATGAGCGAATGAGTGAGCTCTTCCTGCCCTAGTTTTGAGCTGAATGGGAGCTGTTTGTGAACAACAAGCTGGCAACGTTGTCATGATGTGCGCAATCTCCAAACATAAACAGTTGATGTTTCAATTGTGCAGCATATTTTGGTTTTATACATGTGCGTAGTGATGCGTTGTATCATTGTCAAACCTTCAATTGGATACCTCGGTGATTTTGTTGTATTGATATGTTGGAAGTTACAGATACTTTAAGCACTGCAAGCCATCATTCAGTAATTCAAAACTTGGCTTTGTTATACTGGATCTTAACAGAGTTTAGTATGTATTTTGTTCTGAAATTCACATTTCATATATTTTTTCTTTGCAAATAAAGAACATATAACAGTCATATTCTTCATATCAATGACACCTCAGCTAAGTTTATCTGAGGAAACCTATGCCTAAATTTCAGAGTTTCCATTTGGTTTACTTCATATCATTGTGGTTTTCTTTTGGTATGAAAGCAGGAAGTTATTAGAACAAGCTTGAATTGACCTGTATAAAATGGAAATACCCTTCATATTCCTCATTTCCAATTTTTCATTGATCTTATATACATGATTTTGCTTTATTTTTCGATATCTGTTCATTCTTGTTCCGCATGTGTTACTGACTTTTGAGACTCATTCTTGGCCTTCCTATAACAGTATGGGTGCTTTCATTCTGAGTTCGGGTACCAAAGGTCAGTGAGTTTTTCTTTGATCTTTTAATTCACAGACTACATTTTACCAAAAGGAAGTCTAGCTGTTTTCTTACTCTTCTTATTTTCCGCAATCCAAATTGATGCAGGGAAGCGCTACAGCTTACCCAACTCCCGAATAATGATTCATCAGCCTCTCGGAGGAGCCCAGGGTGGACAAACTGATATTGACATCCAGGTAAACCTTAAAACTTTTGCTCGATACATGGATATTCAAAAAGAAAAGAAAAACAAAAAACTTCACATTAATTTGGTTTAATGGTAATATATCTAAATAATTTTGCTTTGCTTCAGGCTAATGAGATGCTACATCACAAGGCGAATTTGAATGGCTATCTAGCATACCATACCGGTCAACCGCTCGAGAAGATCAACCAAGACACCGACCGGGACTTCTTCATGAGCGCAAAAGAAGCCAAGGAGTACGGCCTAATCGACGGAGTCATCATGAATCCCCTCAAAGCCCTTCAGCCCCTACCAGCTTCCGAGCAGTGAACGGAGTTTCCGCCTCAGAGTTTTCTTTTATTATTCGGAAAACTATATACATAGCTGAAATGGTCTAATCTGTGCTGCTCTGCATTGCGGAAAGTGTGCAATTCTAGGCTCGGAGCACGAATGGGCTAAAATAGATCATTCAGCTGTTTTGGCGAAAGCGTTGTATCGGTATAGATTACTTTTAAATTTTTGCCTTCTATTCTAAGCAGCTGAAAATTCGGTTGGATGCATTTTTTTTGCTGGTATTCTTAGCAAAATATTACTATATTTTAAGGAAACGGGTACACTGTGGGTGGTTGGTATGTGACAATTTTGCTTGCTATAATGATGGAACGGAGGATCAATCTGAAGAGTGAGATGGTGTTAACAACAACTATTTTTAATTCCTCCGTTTGTTTCCTGCTGGAGCAACCAGAAGCAATCTTGTGGTTTAATTTATTTGTACTTTACTGTTGTTTAAAAAAATATATATATTTCGCTGTAATCTAATTTTTTTTTATTTTACAGTAAAATATTCTGCTAAATAGACAGTAAAATGCTAATGCTACATTTGTAAACCGAGTGAAATATTTTTGTTTTAAGAAAAAGGTAGTCTCTTTGTTTATTCTTTAAATATAGACTCGATTATTATAAATATAAAATAATTAGATTTGAAACTAAATTTAAGGCCTTAGGTGCTAGTTATTAAAATTTTAGTCAATTATGCTAGGTTCGGTTGGTGTTAACAATGTGATATTGAAGTGCAAATGATGGAAAAATACATCTTGTGTTTTATAAAATGGAGGGCTTAGCTATCTTGTGATTTGTTCGATATATTACTTTGTTATTAAGGAATAAGTATTTAATTAGAGACTCTTAATTCTACTTAAATGGTACTAAAACTAAACTTCAAGAACTAAGCATGTAATTAAATTCAACCCATAGTATGTGCAGATGCACACCCACCTTGACGACTTTTGAGCGCGCCACGTATTCGGCGCCGAAGACGCTTCAGAAGCTCTTTCCATTTAACTTTTCTCATAACAAACAATTAATAATAATAAAAATAATAACAATAACAGTAATAATACACGATCAAGATAAACGTTGTTGCTACCGACGCATCTGAGCCGCACGTTCCTGTGGGACCACAATCTCTTCAATGTGCCACGTTGGATACCGCCCGTCCTGGCGCCTACACCTAATTTTACTTTTTGGGATCACCTTCGATAAAGCGCCCCCTCCTCTCTCTCTCTCTCTCTCTCTCTCTCTCTTTGTTACTGTTACCCGCCATGGCGTCTTCGTCCCGAGGCCCCGATTCCTCTTCTCATCGCCCCAAGGTGGGATTTCTCTACGATTTCGCGATCACAAACCCTAAATATCATGCAATATTCGGAGAAATCGATCTAATATCGCTGTGCTACTTCGTCATGCTTTTGTTGTCGCAGAGATCGGAGGGACCTCACGGGAAGGATTCGATCTCGAGCCTCTCGTCGAAGCTGAATCAGCTCAAGAAGCAAATCCAGGCATCTCGATTGGTTTCGATCAAAGTAAGCATCGTCCGATTTCTTTGTCATCACAATCCCTAATGATCCTGGTGAATTTGAGGCGCGAAATTGGCTAAATTGTAGGAAAAGATCGAGAAGAACCGGAAGAGTCTTCGGATCCATACGTGCCACATGTTTGATATCGCCGCGGCGGCCGAGGTGGCGACGAGGAGCTTGCCGAGGCCGGAAATGGCGGAGAACGTGCTCTCCGCCCGAATGGGGAATGCCCTGTGTGAGTTGAGTGGATGGGAGTGTGTGAATGGGTCGGGGGAGAAGGAGATTGGGCATAGCCAGGAAGAGAACCTATCGGCGGGGACTTTGGCAGTAGGAAACGGCGTGGTGTGCCTCGTCAAGCTTCCTTTCATTGAGAAGATCCCGCCGTACACATCATGGATTTTCCTAGCAAAGTATTGTTTCTTGTTCTCGATATATTTTCTAGTCAAATTAATATGCTGCTTATCAGTTAGAATGCAATGGCAAAGTGTTATTTGTTCCAATCCATTATAATGACTTTTTGGTAATCTAGAAGTGTTCTTCTAAGTGTGTAAATCTTCGGAGTAAGTAGTTAGTATTCTTAACTTATCTGTTCAGGCAAGTAGGAGATCAAAGAAGTAAAAGTAAGTGTGAGCCTGAGATGGTGATTGTGCAATAAACTGATTATTTTATGTTGATTGTTTCAATAGATAGATTATTTTTTCTATGATTTCTAGTTAGTCTAGATGTAACTTGATGGTGTAAGACAAGTAAAGGATGTATTGGTTGTTGATTTAATTGCAAGTAAAGCATAAAATAATGGAGACAGAGTTATGCACATTCAAGCCTTTTAAGTCTGTTTGTAAACTGGATTTCTAAATGTGAATATGCTTCTTTATAATTCTAAACCTTAAACTGTGATCTTCTTTGTTGGAAGCCGCTTTGAGCTTATCTAGAGATAAGAGAAGAGCCTAGACAATAAACCTGTAGAATTTATGTTATTCAGTGCCCATTTGTTATGAATTCAACAACATCCATCATGTTCTGTTGTTTTTTTTCTTTCTTAACCAGACATGTAAAAGCATTTTGAAGATAAGGTCTTCGAGAAGAAAAATTAACAACTTGTGATCCCTTTTTTTTGAGTTGCAACAACTCTTGATTCCTGGCTTGGCCTAAGCTTACTATGAAATGTTTGGTAGATGATCCTTTGCATTCATATATACTTCTTACATTACATTCAATATAATTGTTCTATCGTCAATGTGCATCACCTTCATATTAAACATCTTGAATGATGGCCAAGAGGTTGCATTTTGTTCCTGTTATTTACTCTAGCTTACCCAACACAGCACAGAAATCAAAGAATGGCTGAGGACCAGTCAGTTATTGGAAGGAGGAGGATTTATTATGACCCATATGGCAATGAAGCTCTGATATGTAGCGATAGCGATGAAGAGATTTCTGAACCGTTGGAAGAGAAGCATGAATTCTCTGAAGGAGAAGATCAGATTTTATGGTATATACTATTTAATCGTGCTTTTGTTATATTTTTCTACGTTCCTTTGAGTTATTGCTTAGAACTTTCATCTGGTTTTATTTGTTTGCTCAAACTTATGTAGCCCAGCTTCAGTTGATCAGGTTAAAAGGTTAGATCAAGCTTAACTGAGATAATTTGAAACCAATGTGTCCGTATTTCTTTCAAACTGAACTTTTTGATGTTCCATATCAGAGATAGTCTTCATATAGTTTTCTTATATCAAGTCCAGAATGGGCCTTCTTAGTCTACTTTGAATTTGATTGGACACGTTCCTCTTAGGATATTTTGATAAACTATGTCTAGATTATTTATTGACTAATTTACTGAACCAAAGAGACATCAAAGAATCCAAATTTGGGGCTGACTGGCCTGTTATAGAAGTTAATAGGATATACTTCCCAAAAAACAATTCTAAAGGAACTAAGTTATGACTCCATATATTAAGTCTTAAAGGATTAAAAAATCTAGTTATAATTTGTTTACAAAAGACCCTTAAAAAGTTGTCTTAGTAGAGCGAAACTAAAATTTGTTTGGATCTTGTATAAGAGGGTTATGTAGCTAGCCGTAGCACAAACAGTAATCTCTATGGTGCCCTGTGCATCTGAGGATGAAACATTAATCTCTTTCTTTTTTTATTAGTTGCTAGTCAAAAAGGCTAAAAAAGAGAAGCCACAGAAATCCTCCACTTGGTGAACTTAGATTTGTCATTGTGCTTCCTATGGTGAGATATTAAAATGTCATGACAACTAAATATCCTCATATTTGCTGTAACTATCGCAGGAAGGCCCTTCAGGATCATGGGTTAAACCAGGAAGTTCTGAATATCCTCCGCCATTTTATTGATGCAACTCCTTCGGAAATTGAGGTACACCATTTAGGTATTGAGATTGCTGTTGTTCTTAACAGACTTGATTTAGAGCACATAAATATTGGCTCTGAATCGTACATTACATAATTTAAAATATGCAGGAAAGATGCAAAAAGCTTGTTGAGAAAAATGAAAAAAATGCGAATAATTCTGCAGCTCCTGATGAAGCAGTCCATGAAGGTAGAGCCTTTCTTGATAAGACTCTTGATGCTGCTTTGGACTCTTTTGATAATCTCTTTTGCCGACGATGCTTGGTAGGTGTTAATTGTACTGATCCGTTGTACCTCTCAACCACTTCTAATTTTCTTGATCCGTTTACTCGATATATTTCGGTGATTGCAGGTTTTTGACTGCCGCCTTCATGGCTGTTCCCAGAATTTAGTCATGCCAGTGAGTCAATGAAACTTGTGAATGCTAAATTTTATGCGTGATTTGAAAATATTTGCCAATTTAATGGGGATTTTACTTGGCAGAGTGAAAAGCAGCCGTATGAGTTTGAACTTGATGAAAGCAGGAAACCATGTGGTGATCAATGTTACCTTAGGGTATTGGCTCTCATACTAGGATTATGAATATTAGGAGAGATGTTGCTTCTTCTACTACTAAGATTTCATTTATATATTTGATAATTATGCTCTTTAGCCAATCAAGATGATCTAACTTTAATTTGTATCTTTTCCCTAGAGACGAGAAGGTTTTCAAGATCCTCATGGTGATAGCCCTGATTCTAGTGCCACACATGGGATGAAATCCAAAATGGTGACAGTGGAACGTGGAACTGGATTGCCCTCTGAGTCTGAAGATTCAAATCCAGATGATGACAATGTAAACCAAGTTGCATCTATGGAAAAATACGCTGATGAGGACAAACCAGTCATGGCTTCTTCAGAAACTGCCGAGACAAGTACTTCGCCAAATACTAAACCTACAATACCCATGAAAAATAGAGGGAAGCGCAGCTTCTCAAAGAATGAAAGTATATCCCTAGGAGAAGATAATCTCGGTCCTAAAGAGAAAAAACAGAAGACATTAACATCTTCAGATGTTTCTTTGGATATTAAGATTGATGATGAAGGTCCAGATTCTGGAGAGCCCAGTTCAGATCCACTTCAGGAGGAAGCCGTAGATGATTCCTCTGAACATTCTTTGAGATCAGATTTCTGTGCTGGTAATCAAAATGACGCCTTAGACGATATAGGAGAAGATACTAATAAGGTTTCGCTGATGTCATTCGGTGACAGGAATGCACAAACTAGTACTTGTTGGAGTACCTTAGAGAAAGATCTTTACTTGAAAGGGATAGAGATATTCGGGAGAAACAGGTATAGCTAGAAGCTTAATTTGAAGTTCTCAGGAGGATCATTCATTCTTTTACCTGTTCCAACTACCATTTTCTTTCTTGTACAGTTGCCTCATAGCGAGAAACCTACTTTCTGGGTTGAAGACATGCATTGATGTATCTAACTACATGTTTAATAATGGTAATACTTTACCAAGCAGACCTCTTTTGACAAACTCGAGCTTCGATGACTTTGGAAAGGCTGACCAGGAGTACACAGTATGTACTAAAGAATCTGTTCAATTTATTAGTTGACTGACTGTTAGTCTATGATAACATGGGAATGCTGTTTAGGTTGTATCTAAAAGAAAGAACTGGTATAATATTCCTAAAAACCTTTTCTCTCTAGTACTATGATCTCTGATGAGATTGTAGTATCATTATATTGGTGCTAGTAACTTTATTTGCTCTATCATGATAAGATTTTCCATTTACTTCAACCCAAAATTTCTCTTCCTGACTTAAAAAGCTCAAAGCTTTTTTTCCTCTCAAAGAATTATTTTTGATTTGTACTATGATCATTTGTCCTATGAAGATGCTCAAGCAAGCATCTTGGAGTTAAAACAGTTTATATCATAACATTGATTGTGCCTTGTAGGAGCAAGACATGACAACGAGAACCCGAATTTGTCGTCGGAGGGGTAAAACTCGGAAGCTTAAATATACTTGGAAATCCACTGGTCATCCAACTATTCGGAAAAGGATTGCTGATGGGAAACAACAATCGTGTAGGCAGTATACACCATGTGCTTGCCAGCAAATGTGTGGAAAAGACTGTTCTTGTATGCAAAATGGAACATGCTGCGAAAAGTATTGCGGGTATGGATTAAATTATGAACACACAGCAATTGTATGTATTATGCCCTTCCTGTGGTCATGTGGTATGAACAGGCAGAACAACTTCTTTTGTAAGCCTTGAGTCTGTCAAACATTGTAAGATACATAATAATGCTTGAAGTATTAAATTGGAGATGCTAAACTTTTTTCATATCATATAAGTTATTGATCTAACGCGTTTTTTTAGTTTTCTTGAATTTTGAGCATATATGTGAGTAACATCCACAACTTTCACAATGTTGTATCAACACGTTATTTTCTTGTAGGTGTTCTAAGAGCTGCAAAAACCGATTTAGAGGATGCCATTGTGCGAAAAGTCAGTGCAGAAGCCGGCAATGCCCATGCTTTGCTGCAGGACGTGAATGTGATCCTGATGTTTGCAGGAATTGCTGGGTCAGGTAATTTGTCATTGCATTTTTCTGTTAGATGCTTTTCTTTTTATTATGTTACAGGAACTATTAAGCAACTTCCTATAATAATTTGAATGCCATTTTTTATGCTTCTAGAAGCATGTTAATTTATGTGATCTGTTATGGGACAGTTAAGATTAATTTGTTTAACAACAGGCTGTAACCGGTAAAGGACACCATTATTCCTATGGATGACATAACCGATTAACTAATGAGGTTTCTACTAATTCATTCTTATTCTAGCCAGCTGAATGCCTGGGATAAAATAAATAAATGGGCTAAATTACAGAAATTCCTCTGGAAGTGTCATATTTGCACTTTAACCCAATTGATGATAAAAACCTTTGGAGAATTCCTTGATTTTTTAGAAAATCATCCACTGTACCCCCTACAGGAGCGGGTAAGGTACTAACATTTTACAAATCTAGGGGATTATCTGTAGGGTTTCATTATTGACGGTGTTACAGTGGAGATCATGATGTTTCCAGGGGGGTTATCTGCATCTATGCCAAACAATGAACCATATGAAGTATGGAAAAAGTTTCACCTTTGTATCAACTGAAAAGTGAATTAAGTTACCACAAGTTGGTTTTCTGTCGGTATTAGGTGGATGATTTGGGATGTTGTATAGGGAGGCTGGATATAACATAGATATAGGTGATCAGGAGAGATTCAGCCACCTTGGATCTCTTATGATAGCGTCATACGCTAATTTTAGCTTAAAGCTCTATCCTGATTCAGATTGCTAAAAGTATTCTAACCAGAGTTCTGGTGCACAGCTGTGGAGATGGTTCACTAGGCGAGCCGCCGGCACGAGGCGATGGCTATCAGTGTGGAAATATGAAGCTCCTTTTGAAACAACAGCAGCGAGTAAGTGTACTAGTGCGATGTTAGTTTCTTATCATCTTGTTTCACTATGCTTGAGGATGTAATGTTCTTCATTAACTTTTTTAATATGATACGAAGATTGTGCTGGCGAAGTCTGATGTTGCCGGATGGGGAGCTTTTCTAAAGGTAAGAAAAGTCATTGTTGTAAATTGTGGTAGTAACAATCATTGAACTTACCGACACTCTTTGATATTCATTAGAACCCTGTTAATAAGAACGACTATCTTGGAGAATATACGGGCGAATTGATTTCCCACAAAGAAGCAGATAAACGTGGCAAGATCTACGACCGTGCAAACTCGTCCTTCCTTTTTGATTTAAATGATCAGGTATTGTTTCAGCTTTTCTCTGTTAAGAATCTACGTGTAGAAAGAACTTCTTTCTTACTTGCCCCGGCTGGAGCTGTTGTGTTAGTCTTCAAATAGTGCTGTTTGAAGAAGTCCTATGTAGCTAGAATGAGGAATTGTTTTTTAGTCTTAGAGGCTCATTTTTAGCTCATTTTTACTCCCTGTCCCAACCAAAAGCTTCAGTCCTTGTTTCCAGAAAATTGCCTTTTACTTCGCAAGTAGAGCTGTTCAGAAGCTGGACCAAATAGGCACTTACTAATCTTTTGCAGTGTACTGACTGTAGGAGTTGCTTTGGGGTTTTGGTTATGGTAATCATTCTTTAAAATTAAGACTAGCGGTGTTCCTTATGCAGTTTGTACTGGATGCCTACCGCAAGGGCGACAAGCTAAAATTTGCAAATCATTCATCAAATCCTAATTGCTATGCAAAGGTATTCTCTTTAAGCCATCCGAAGACATTACCATCTATTCTCTGTCATCATAACAACCATATTTGTGCAGGTAATGTTGGTCGCTGGTGACCATCGTGTGGGTATTTTTGCAAAAGAGCACATTGAAGCGAGCGAGGAGCTATTTTACGATTATCGCTATGGGCCTGATCAAGCACCTGCTTGGGCCCGCAAGCCAGGAGGGTCATCGAAGAGAGATGATTCGGCTGTTTCTCACAGCCGAGCTCATAAGGTAGCTTGATTGACGCTGGTTGTGTGATTCTTTGAAATTCCGCACATAACGAGCTTGCAAAGTATAGAATACAGTACATGTAACACATTGCTCATCTATACATAAGAGGGAAGGTAAATTATATTGCTTCTTAAATGCATTACTAATTATCCTCGTCCGCTAGAGCTGCTATTGAACTGAGTTTATTTGAAGAGTATTTATAGATTAAAATTTAGAATATTTATGATTTATTTCGAGTTGATTACAATGTAATGTTGTACAGTTGCTACATATGCAACTTAATATCCCTGCTAAATAATGCACTTTATCATAATGGATCCACCAATTAGTGAGATTAATAAGTCCAGTTACTTTTTGTCTTCTATTTTCTCCTTTTTTACCCCCTGTTTATGAATCGTGCCGATAGAAAAGAAATTTTGTTAAATTTATTTTAAGTTATATGAATTTGCAGATGTTGTGAAGAATTTTCGGTAAATTTTGTGGCGGCTTCATTAGAACAACGAAATTTTATAAGAGGTAGGCCGGGGAAATGAATCATGCACTTCGGGACAAGTGGAGGGTACAAAGTGAAAATTTGCTTTCTTTAGTAGGCATCATCTCAATTTGCATACATGAACACAAGAATACTGCTAACAATTAACAAGCAGCAAAGAAAATTAGAGTATAGAAATATTAAAAAATACCGATATTTTTCATATCATGTACATTTAGTCTCACAATCATGCCAATAGCCTCAAGGTAAGATTCAAATAAGCAGACACAAAAGAATAAAATAAAATAAAATAAAATAAAACAATTAGGGGCTCAACACAAAAAAGAAAAAAAAAGAAGAAAAGAAAAGAAATACAGATGAACAATTCAGAGGTATTAACATGACAAGGTTAGTAGGCTTTCATCCCATAAACTAGCTCGCCAAAATCGGTTTGTGATGCGATGTTAGATAGAAGTAAAGGAGCTCATTCCATGTGTCTGGGACTCCAGGGAGGCACCAATGGCTACAATCTTGAATGCTCGATTGCTGCACTTTCTCAAACTTCTTACCGTATATCGATGGGTGCCCATCAATTCTAAGCCCCGATAAGTTAGTTATGTTGAGGATAGTTACAGAGGTTCTCATTTGCTTTACTACTTGATCCAATACCAAGTTTCTGAGAGGAACTTGTCTCTCGGAAGTCTCATTCAACGGTCGGGTGCTCTCTCTGCAGTGCCCTCCCGAATTCCACTCGCCGCCGCTGCAGCGACATGCAAAGTTGTTGAGAAGAGACCAGTTGTTCTTATTATTATTTTTCCCAACTTTCTTAGCTTCGGAACTGTGAGGGGCTCACCTGAAATGAGACGGCGAAGAACTTCTGAAGAAAACTTGCGTTTTGCGTGGATTAACGTGTTGGTCGACCCACGACGCCCAAGTTGTTAAAGCTTTTCGGAAAGCGGTAGAAACATCGAGGCGGGGGTGAACACGGTCTCCTTCCTGATAGTAATTGACTCTATCGATAAAAAGGAACGAGTTATTAATCGATACACTCCGAGTTCCATGCATCAGCAGTACTCGTAGGGTTAGCGAGAAACTACGCGAATTGTTTACTCAAGAACATATATGGATTCAGATAAACGTAAAATCCTTCGCACGTAGGAAAGCTAAAGCCTGAAATTCAGAAACACTTGAGAAAGAAAAGAATCGCGCTCACCCAGCTTTTGTTTTGTGGTGAGACCACCAGTGTGCAGTGTTAAATACAAGTATATCAGCTCCCCTCCATCTTGATGAACTCCTATCCATAGCATCAATCCTCAACGTCTTAACGCGCCGCAGCCCTATTCTCGCCTTGCTCTCGTGCACCAAGAAATGAGTCACGTAATACTCGACACTGCAGTTGTAATCCTACATAAAGACCTTCTGATCAAACTCGGTTATCGTCGAACTGGTGCTGATAAAAGTATAAATTCTACGGTTGTATACCAAGAACTTAAAGTTGTAGTTCCCCTTCTCTTTCGTGATCCTCCGCCCGCGAGCTTCATGAACTCGTCTAGGGTCCGATACGGTCCCCCATAGCAAACACATCATGGATTCCCACTGGTTTCGGTTAATCGAATCTCCGACAAAAACAAGTCTCTTCCCTCTAATCATCTCCAACATTTTCACAGGGTTGAACCTGAACTTAGCCCAAGCAAATCCCAAATGCTAGTTCAACCAAGTATTCTTTTTCCCACATCAAATAAGTAAAGTAAAATATGAAATCAAGTAAGAGGGAAAAAATGAGGTACCTTGGGATGCTACAATGGTGAGGTTGCCACCTCCACTTCATGAACCCTAAATCCACTCTCCCATTAGCCTCACAATTAAACCCCTCATCTATAAAGGGGCATGATTTGCTCCTGTAAAGAGGATAGCTCTCATCATCATAAACCCATTTTCCATCATAAATGTCACATTGTTTTGTGCTGTTACTCTCAATCTTTTCCGCTAATGGGTTTGTGCTTTCTCCAGAAGCACCATAGGGGCTTCCTCTGCTAATCAATTCTCCTGCTTCAGAAGAAGTGCTTTTGGATGTGTTAGTTACAGTAGCTTCTTGAGAGGAAACATGGGCTCTTTCCAAATGGGCACCATTAAAAATCCCATCTTTCTCACTGTCAACTGCATCATCAACTTCGTTTTTAGATAAATCACTCGCTCCCCTGACACGGGCTCGTGCCAAGATCGCATCTTTCACCTCCACTGTCGAATCCACAGCTTCCCTAGAGAAATTAGCCACTCCCGCAACATGGGTTTCCCACAAAGCAGGACCTTTAGTCGCATTACCAGAGAAATCGCTTCTGGAAGCAGCAAAAGCACCTTTTTTTGCGGATTTGAAGCTTCCGAAGAACTGTAAATGAGCTTCTGCGGGACCCGAGGGGGTGACATCAAAAACCCAGAGTGAGAAGAGGAAGCAGAAGAGGAGAGAGGAGGAGACGGTGAAGGAGAGAGCCAGGAGCTTCATGGGCTTTAGGGAGAAGATCCTTTGCCTCTCCATTGCTGCTGCTTCACATGAGCAACGAGTAATGGGGCTTCTGAAATGGGAGAGAAAAGCACTTCTCACGTTTGAGAACAGCAGCGACACTGTACGCAGGGTGTGGTGCAGTCGCAGCCTCGCAGGAGACACGGGACAAAGGTGGGCTCCGTAAATATCGAGGTAGTGGGAGGTGGTTCCAATTTCCAAAACCACCGCTTGTATTTTTATTTTTATTTATTATTATTAATAAAAAAAATTGAAATGTTGAATTAAAAATAGTTTCCTCAAATTGAGAAATGTTAAATATCTGTCCAAACTTGTCACATATTTTATTTCCACAAGTGTTGTGAATTTAAGAATCAAAATATTCAAGGAAAAAGTAGCCACATTAATATATTAGTTAGCAATTGAGTACACTCTGGGGCACCTAAAAACATTCCTTGCCCCGTAAACATTTCCGTGTGTAATTTTATACACTCAAAAAGGGTTACAACCTGTATCTTTAACATGCAACGTGTCAACAAAAGTTGATCAGAGGTGAAGCTTTATTTATTTATTTATTTATTTATTTTAGAATAAAATAGTATGCTACTCACTTTATTTATTAAAAAGATGAATTAGATTAAAGAGATGAGGCAACAAAGGCCTCCATTCGGGCGAACCAAAGAAAGAAAAAAAACACCAGCGATTACAGAAGTGCTGTTTTGCGGAGAGGGATTGTACCCAAAGGTTCGTCAGATGTTTAATCCTATAAACTGCTGGCGGGGGGTCGGATAGAGTTTTAAAATGGAGTCTTTTTAAAGATCGCGCCGTACCTGACCACCATGGTGAAGCTTTATCATTACATAAATTTAAAAGCACGCTTAGTAACAAAATCGGCGCACTTTTTTTGTGGGGGTTCAAATTTCCTCTAACATGATCACAAAAGGAGACAAGAGACTCATTCCATCTATTGAAACATTACGCAATAAAACGTTCATCATAGACACAAAATAGTGCTTTAATATCCAGTGAGTTCGAGTTATTATACAATCAAATTGATACAACTACAACTACTGCATCTCGAACAACCATCAAACGTCGACCGCATAATCAGTTCACAACCAAAGGTGAGAAAATCCCCTCGGCAATGAGGTGAGTCCTCTTAGTGATCCCGTAACCGATAATATGGTTCAGATACACTTTTCCGTCCTTCACTGTCGCCGACGTAGCTATTCGGTGCATGGGTCCGATGTACCTTCCCGTAACCTTTGCGGTATCCCAATCATCAGAGCTCTCTGCTACTCTACTCGGAGTTCCAGCTATAGCTAGCTTCGTCGGAGAGATCAATTCCAAACCATCCCCTCTTTGTAACGATCCTTCGACTTTAACCAAACTTACCTCCTCGGTCTTTGGATTAACCTTAAAGAGATGGCCGCCGGAAGTGTGAATGACCAAAAGGTAGCCGTTGGGGTGGTATACGATTCCGTTGAGCCCGACGAGGTTGTGATACCACCCCTTTCTTTGGACGAAGGCCTCGTTTCTTATAATCGAGAGGAGTTCACCGTCAACACCCACTTTCCATATCTTATTTGCTTTCGCGTCGGTAACGTATGCGGTGCCTTCTTCGTCGACGGCCACGTCATCTGCAAATGCATCTCCGTCGCCTACAATATGTTATCGTCAGAGCGAATGTCAGATGCCAAAATAGGACAGTGATTTTTGAATAAGCAGTAGATGATCCAGTGTTATGTCGTTGCATAAATATGGTAAATGTATTGATAAAGAACTTCAATACAATACACAGCAAGATACTGCAGGTATTAGAAACTGGAACTTATGTTAGGAAATGTGGCAACATTTGAGTTGGATTCAAACCACTTGTCTCCAACTCATTTAAATGGGTCTGCTTAGGTTGTTCTATTTGAATTTGAATTTGAATTTTGAATTTGAATTTAAGTGGGACTAGGTATCCCACGCCTATTCAAATACAAACCAAAGCCATCCAAAAATCATCACCTTCCGATGGATTAAATACACTGAAGAACCTATTCAATGTATATCTAACTAATAAATTATATGTTCTGAATTTTTGTACTGACATATTCAGCACTCAGAAACTTCAAAATTTGTCGTTCTATTTAATTCAATATCCCTTACCATACATAAAAGGTTCATTACTTAAATAAGTCACCTAAGGATAGCTCCTACACTATCTCAATATTGCGGCTTAGGTCTCATAAATAGTAAAATAGACATAGTTTTCAAATAGTTATTTTACAATATAAGTATTTTTTTGTGGCTAAACTAAAATGTAATACATGTGGAAATTCAAAAAACAAAGTTCAAACTGAAAATAGGTGGACCTGGTTGCCATATGGCAATGGTGCAGGGACCAACCATGCACTTTATCCATTTGCTGCACCAATAACCATGGATTAATTAATAGTATAATCCAACCGGGATACTTTGGAGGCACCAAGGTCTCCCTATTTCAAATTATTTTTAATAATAGGAATTACGAATTTACAGTTGACTTTATTAGACTTGATCTAAAGTATTTAAAATAAATTTTATATTTTTTAATATTATTTATCTAGTAATCGAAAAGATTTAAAAATAAATATGTGCGCAATTTTTAAATTTAATAGTATAAAAGTATGCAAATTAGATAAATATTTTTTTTAAAAAAAATTATATTATTTAAGATAAGATCAATGTTTCTGATCCATAATTTTTGCTTTGTATTATTATTTTTAGTAAGTTTTCTATTATCATTAGTTGATTTTGAGCTATTTTAGTCAATAGTAAATGATATCAACAAATGGTAAAAATTCATCTTTTTTGAAGCTTCAAATATTATAAGTCAAGTCCAATAAAATCTATCGTTGATTTCAAAGTTTCATGATAAAAAATAAGATAAATTACAGATAACATCCTTATAAATATTCGTTTTTTTTATTTTTTTCTTAATTTTTAAAAATTTATATTTTATTCTCTCAATATTTTAAATTATTACATTTAGCCCCTTCCCCTCCGTCAGGATTTCATTACTATTACGTCCATTTTTTATAATTTATAATAAAAATACCCATCAGAATAATAAAAATTATTAAAAAATTATTTTTTTTCTTATAGAAGAAATAAAAATATAAGAAATTTTCTTGTATTTTAGCTTAAAAAATAATTTACAAGTGCCGAAGATTCTGTACCTCTAACATTAATAATAACAACGACCCTACATACTAAATCAGGGCCGTCCATTTCCAACCAACTAGTGAGCGGAAAGATCACAACGGGGATAAAATCCAACGGCGGGGATTTATTCTCACCTGGCCCGCTGAGCCGCGTGAGGAAGAGGCGCGCCCACGACTCGAGGTCGTAGGCGGCGACGGCGCCGTGGCGGTGCCCTAGCACGTCGGCGAAGACGACGAGGAGCCTCCGCCGCGCCCGATCCACCGCGATCCCCACCGACGCGTTCCCGGCCACGTCGGGCTCCGCCACCACCTCCCTCTCCTCCGGCGCCGCGGCGCCGTCGACGGCGATCTCGGCGACGCCGGAGCCGAAGAAGGTGGAGACGAGGAAGCGGCGCGCGGGGGCGTCCCACTTGGCGCACTCGCGGAGCCACCCGCGGGAGCTGTAGGCGACGGCGGGGGAGAGCTCGAGGGACGCGATCAGGGCGACGGCCACGGCGGAGGCGACGATGAGGAGCGCCGGGCACGCGCGGGAGCGGCGGCCCGCGGCGGCGGCGGCGGTGCCTGTGCGGCCGCCCCCGTCGCTGCGGCGGCAGCAGCAGCAATCCGCCATGGGAGGAGGGAGAGAGGAGAGAGGAGGAGGAGGAGGAGGAGGAGGAGGAGTAGGGTTAGGGTTTGGGGGGGTGGGGTTTTGGATCTTTCGATTTGGTGGGATTTTGGTAGGGGTGGGTTTGTGAGCGCTGGGAGTAGGAGCGAACAGATGAGTTATTATAAAATTACAAATTAAAAATTAAAAAAATAGGGTTTGATTTGTCATATATGAATATGAATGCCACACTAGTCGATAATATTTGTTGCACCCGGTGCATTCGTACATTCATGCACCATCCTTTCTCAATCGTCCATCACAATCTTACGTTATGTCTGTAGCTGTTGTGCAGCGCAGATCGTAAATGCCTTGATACCGACTAAAAAAATTGGCATTCAGTTCACAAGTAAACGATTTTTATAGACCATTAAAATTATTAATTTTATAATCCTTTAATTACTATATAAATAATTTTTTAAAATTTAATTTTTAGATAATTCAAATATTTTAGATTAATTTTAATGATTCTCATTATCGGTTCAAAATTTCTATCATAAAAAATAATTTAAAAGAATGAAGGTCGCCTTCAGGATATTAGCTGAATTATAAAAATTTATAAATTTAACTGTATACAAATATTTAAATTATATAAAATTTTGATAAAAACTTATTAATCCTAATATAAAACAATATCAATATCTTCAAACTAAAATTTTAATGTCATATAATTATCTTGTGAGATTTTTATTTTTATCCATTGATTTTAAATTTTTTTGATTACTAAATAAATGATATCGAAGATCACGAGCTTTATTTTTAAAATACTTTAATTTTTTTTTCCAATTTGGAGGGCGATGTTTGACAGAGTTGGGCTCGTGAGTAGCGTCGTAACAATAACGACGCTACAAATAGACATGTTTCTGCTTTGAAATTAGGACTGAAAATACAGGCCGTTCGTAGTACAAATAGTAAAAGAATTAATGATTGATATTTAAAATTTTAAATTTAAATTTTAATTGATTTATATTTTGAACTAAGTTTATTTTTAAAAAAATAAATAAAGTGAATAGTATGTTATTTATTTCTCTGAAAAAAAAAAAAAATTAGGATGAGCAATATATAGCCAAAATCATACAGGAGTTTGGTTTACTAAATAATAATAATAATAATTTTCTATCAAAAGAGTATTTTTAATTCTTTTAGTTTTCAAAAAGAGTCAATTTTATGTTTTTATGTTTTTTTTTCAGATTTTATAAGTTTATTCTATTTTTCTATTTTTTATTTTTTATAATGTTTTGACTTTTGAGAAACCAATCACCTCATTATGATTAATAAATAAATAAATAATGACAAAAAGCTTCAAAGTTTGAACAAAGAGAATAATGACAAGGGAGCTGGTAATATCAAATAAATTAATAAAGGAAAAGACCAATGGAAACTAAATAAAATATACTATACGTCAAATCAATACATTATTAAATGTGTTCTAAAACACTCCAGGGTGGCAATCGAGCTAGCTATTCGCGACAATTCGTATTCGGCTTCNATATATATATATATATATATATAATTTTTAATTTAACTTAAATATGAAAGTCTAAATCAATTATAAAAAGATTGTTTATATATAAAATTTTAACTATTAGATTAAAGTCAAATAAAAAATATTTCATAAATTTATTTTTTATACGTATTCTTTATAATTCTTTTAATTTGTTGTTCATTAGCTAGTTCGTTAATAAACGAAGTGAATTTTTCGGCTCAATATTTTAATAATTCGGGGTTGGTTCATTTATAAAAAAAGCCGAGTATGAGACAGCACCAGGTCGCTCATGTTGGGCTTTTTGACACCCCTACAGCCCTACTCCCCCCACTAAAAAAAACACAATAACAATCTCCACCGTTCGTTCGAATGCATCATCAGCCGTTCATTAGCTCTACAGTCTATGTGATCACGAAAACGACCATTGCAGTCGCACTGCGTCGCTACCCTTTTTCGTAATTTCCTAGAACTTTGAGGGCCTTTATCAATTTTGCGGCGACCAATAGGAGCCCGAGTTCCTCTTACTCCCTTTCTCTTAGCTCCGTGAGAACCTAATCGAACCCACGGTCGACGCCCCTAGCGCTCTCGAGCCCAAGGTACTCATTTTGATCGATTTTTAAAATTTTTTCCCTTATTTTTCTTGTAATTATCTTCGTATTAATCCCATTTCATCTTCGATTTCGATCTCTTAGTTGCTAATCGAGCTCTTTTTGGTATGTAAGTTGTTATATGATTGGATTTGTTCTCTAGATTTTGTGTCCTAGATTCGGTACTCGATGCGTTGAATTGGGGATTGGAAATGCATTTTTTTCCGATCTTAAATTACGTTAAAGGGGTTTATGTTGTTTCGGATGTTGTTTGGAGAGAAACGAGTTAGGGTTTAATTCTTATTTGTATCGAAAAATATCATTTGGAATGCAAAATAAGTGATTGGATCATTGGATCATGTATATATTGGAGGTGTTTGGATGCGAATCGGATTTTTTTTTTTTTGAAATATGGATATGATAGGGGTGGATGCATTTTTACTTCACTCAACCTTTTTTTTTAGATATCTACAGGGATAAGGATGGGTAGATGAAAATCACGAAATATGTTAATTTTATAATTAGAGTTGATATTGATAGTTAAATATGGCATAGTTCATGTGCATAGTATTTGAGGGACATGAAGAAAATAATTGTTTTTTCATATTAAAAAAACGACAAATATCGTTTACTTAGTTGTTGTATCAGTTCTTATTGTATTTTCGATGTATATACATGTATAGATCTATGTACAAATAGAATAAGCCCGAGTATATGTAGACTATGGATTTTGGAGCTGGAGAATCGATACTGATGCACCAAATATTACGTTGACATTGGACAAGATTGAGGATATCCTATTCCAAGAGCTTCAAAGTAAAGTCATTAGCAATTTAGCACGGTAGTTTGTTTTGAAATGGCAGGAATCGATATTGACTTCTAGCAATTGTACCACCCAAAATGGTGCTTAACTTTTTTTGTTTTTTCCTTGTTCCTCTTAAGTTCCTTTGCTTTCATGCTCTTCTTTCTCCTTCTTCTTCTCTCCTTTACGTAAATCCTTTTTATACCAATTAGTAAATGACTCTAAGAATTAGGATTGGGTTCCTAGGCTACTACAAATTTTGGTTAAGTGGCTCTTGTTATTTTGTTCCAGTTTTTTTTACTACATGGTAGTTGATTGCACAAATTACATATGGCCTTTTGTCTTACATAAAAAAAACGGTCATGTGTTACTTATGACCAAATTGTATCCAAATCAATCCAAGTGCCTCCCTAAGTAGGTGATTAAGTAGCAGTTGAGGTTGATTTGGACAATAGTCAAAAGATATAGATAAACAGTTACATATCAATAGGAGAATCAAAAGCATTTCAAAATTTACATTTCCTAGCTAAATAAGGCATTTCTTCGAACTCTAATGCACCAACACTAGTCAAGCATGATTTATTGGCTTTTCAGTTGTATGTTTAAAAAAAAGTAAGGGATCGTTTCTTTGTTTGCAATTTGTATGCAGCACTATGGCATTGTCTATTGTTTATTCACAAATATTATCATCCCGAATCTTTATTCATGCAAATTAGGACTTCTTCAATCATTATTTCATTTGCCTTCAATGTCTCTATATACCGGAAAGGTAATATAGATGTGTTGTAAAGATGATATTTAAACATGCTCATTTAGTTTGAATTCTATTTTAATCTGGAGACCTTTTTTTTTCTTCTTCTTCTTTTACTTTTCAACTGACGGGACAAAACTATAATTTGGTATTTGGTTGAAGTTCTGTATTTCACAATGAAGTTTGCTATATACTGCGTCTTATTTCAATGTCCTGCATTTTTCTAGTTTCATCTCTTCCAAATGGCGGCACATAAGATAGCGCATGCCACCCTGAAGGGCCCAAGTGTTGTCAAGGAGATCTGCATAGCTCTTACGCTTGGAATGTTTGCCGGCGGTCTCTGGAAGATGCATCATTGGAATGAGCAGAGGAAGACTAGGGCTTTCTACGACATGCTGGAGAAAGGTGAGATCAGTGTTGTTGTTGCCGAAGAGTAGCTCTTTCTGATCTTCATATTTCTTTTTGCTATAAGAAAGTTTATGCTCTAGTGTTATGGTTTTCATCTCATTGTGATTTTAACTGTTCGTAATAAGCGTAGATACTGAGCGTCAACAAACGCTGTCCATGCTTCACTAGTGATACTTTTGTTTCTCCTACACCGGTTTGTATTTCGACTTGTGGAGTTTTCTAAATCTTGATACTTCTAAGTAAGAGTTTTTTTTTTTTGGTTTTATTCTGATGTATGGATGCTTCCGGCTTCTTTTAAGTCGCTTCTCTTTGTTATCGTTTTCAGCATTTGCTGGAACTCTTGAATAAGACAAACAGCGGTAATATCTATTTCCTGTACTTTGAAAATGAATAAAGATAAAAAGGGGTTGTTTCCTTGTTGGCTCAAAGGGAATAGATTAATGATGGTGTCAGGTGATTTTAGAACTGGTTCTAATCTACATCTACTTTATTGAAAAGATTAGCGAGTCTATAACTCTATTATTATTGATATAACTTTGTTGTTATGATATGTCAATAATTTTGAATTGATCTGCATATCTTTTTCATCCTCCATTGGAATTAATGTGTAAGGAAACAGCTCCGGAGACTGGATTTTATTACCACTGTTGCATTGTTCTACTTATTGTAGTTAACTTTTCGAAGTTGGTATGCATATATACTTATAAATAAGGTGCTCAGCAGTTCATGGTATCATCAAATTATAGTTATGGATGTCAAAGCAGTTCACAGAGAACTGAAAATGATCATTTACTGATGCACTTGTGTTGGATGTGTTGACCTAATCTATAACATGATACCTAACATGATCTATATAAAGCTAGCAAGTTTCCCTGAAACCTAATTTATTACTAGTTATCTAGTAATAGATTACTAGATGGTAACTAAACTCTAGGATAATACAGTTTCAGAGTTGCATTAGCAAGGCTATATGTTCTTATATTATGATGATAATATTTGGATGCAAACGCAACAAATTTCTACAATTATCCATGGGAAAATTCGCGTCTAACTGTGTTATCGTAAAAAAATTATAGAAATTTCATTCCTAGTATAACTATGTGTAATAGCATTAAAAGCTGATCATGAACCAGCAAGTTAATGAGCCTGCAAAATCACATATAAATCCCAAGTTGCATCAACCCAACACTCAACACCAGAGAGATTTTTCTCTTTTTTTTTTTTTTTTTTTTTNCTCTATGGTCTCTTCATAACTTTTATATACACTTTGGGGAATCTACTTCATGACTTGTTTATTTGTCTAGAAGTAAAGTTTTAGGAAGTCAATATCTATGGAACTGTAATTTTTTTTTTTTTTTTTTTTTTACATAACTTGCTAAAAAATTTTACACTAGTATATAAAAGAATGAAAAAAAAAATTACAACAATTTAGAACTGATGGTGAAGGATAAATCAGGAAAAGATTTGCAACTTTTCCTCTGAGGAACAACAACAACAACAAAACATGGAGAGCCATGAGATATGGCTATTTTGCATTTGCCCTCTCAACTTTTAATTTTTTAGAATTAAATGATTTTCGATAATATTATCGTCAGTTCATGCCTCAGTAAGTTTGTGTTTACATCTGAACTCTCTAAATCCTTTTTTTTTTTTTTTTTTAACGTATGTGAAAGTTTTTACATACAAATATTATTAGTTTTTGCACGTATAACTGAGTCCGACTGGGATATTTCTAATAGCACCAAGTATTTCGTACTATCAAGTTTTCTACCGTTAGATTTATCCCTTTGATCATTTCTATCGGTTAAATCATAATATTCAACCAACCAGCCACTCAACCATAGGGAACCACTATCACCTACTAATCACACAGCCCTTTATACAAGTGCCGAAAACTTGATTTGGTGTTATTAAAAATATTTCAGCCTAATTTCATATAATCTATATAAACAGTTAGTTTCTGTGCCATTATCATACTGTGACTAAGTTGCTGTACTTTCTTCTTTGTTTTGCATCATTTTTTTAAAAATAAAAAAACATACCTAACTATTAATTGCTGATATTAAATAATAATTATCATAATAAATTTCTACTTGAGCCTCTCTAAGAATTGAAATTCTAGCTTTATCCCATTGTTCCATCCCAAGTCACTACCAAAGGAGAAAAAAATAGAAACCTAACACTGCACGACTTGTCTCCTATGAAATGACCATTTCAACCCCATTTCAAGCATGAGAAAGAAAATTTTATAGCAGGGGGGGTTTATGGCAAAGTTTCTGACGATAATCAAAACTAACACATAATATCAACATGTTACTGATCAAACCAAAAAAGGAAATTAAAAAAATTGAAAGAACAAGAAAAAGAATCTTCGGATACAATCAAAGGAAGATCGCAATTACTACAATACCCACAGAATATATCGAAACCAATAAGAATATGACAACCAAAATATGCACATTATTACAAATCGGTCCACTAACTAATATCAGAAAATAATAATAATAATAATAATAATAATAATAATAATAATAACAATAATAATTTTTCGACCTGCGAATTTCGTGATAGTACAAGAGAAAGCTTCATAGGCAGAATACATTTCAGTGAAAGTGATCGATCTTACCAATGCACGAACACAACCTTATCAAAATGATTAGAAAGCTTAGGCGTTGCTTCGATCCTTGCTTATCAGCATTCATGCCGAAGAAAGAGCTGGACCTAAGTATCACATTTTATATTTGGACCGAATTGTTGTATCGAGAGGGATGATTTCCTTTAAGGGCGAACTTAAATCAACTTGATCTGCGACAGCAAAATGTCACAACATATTCTTGATGTAAGTGTACAGCAAAGTTAAAAGGTATCTGGTAAAATTAATCTTGTGTATATTTATTTCACAACATATATCAAAAAAGGATGTAAACAATCAGCTTGCAACTTGATGTAGGACTTACAATGAAAGTGGATCAGACCAGAAAAAACATTTAAAAAGCATCGTTACTGATGCTGAAAGCAGCAGTTAGTGGGAATAAATCAACAGATCTAGTTCAAAGCTTAAAGCCAAAAAAAATTGTTATTATAGGCTTAGTCTATGTCTATGTAGTTTAAGTAGTCTGCTTTTAAAAGGCGGAAAGTGGATTAGCAAATACTCCAAATTATCCCGGATAATAAGGTTGAACTAAAATCTAGCAAGAAGACTCTTTTCGTTAATTTCTTCCTTCATAATAAAAAAAAAATGAAGTAAAGGCACAAGATAAACAACACAAAAATAAGTGGGCTCAAAGAAAAAAGAAAAAAAGAGAGATAGGAAGTTACCACAATAATGACCTCGGCGACCAATGTGAATCACCCAAGTTTGAGCACTCTTGAGCTGGTCCACCTCCACTGGATGATAGGGCCTTATTCTCACTATCCACTGAAGCTGCACCGGTGGATGCATCAAGATCCGCAAGCTTACTAGAATTGTTTACACAATACTTTTGTAACCACCTATCGGTCTCCCAAAGGACATGCATGATGCTCTCTCTAGCGGAATAGCCGTGACTCTCAAAAGGGAGAATCACTAGACGACAAAGAGATCCATGGCCTTTCAATGCAGTGAAAAACCGATCTGACTGTAATGTACGAGAAACATCACATAGATCAGAAGCTGAATTTACAATCACAAGACTTAAATACACTGCAATGGGACATGATTAAAAATGTCTTTGTTTTCAATAATAAGAAGGAAATATAAGAAAAATTATTGGCCAACTAAATCATAGAGGAAACTAAGCTTAAGAAAAAAGAAAAGAATAAAAATAACTTCAAAAGAATGCAAAAAAAAAAAAAATCTAAACGAATGATTTTAGTGCACGACAAGACCGCCAGTAGCTTTACTACTCCTTTGAGCTTCATTACAACATGGAGAAATCATTAGAGAGAAGTTCCAAAGGGTCTCATTTGGAACTCATCTTACTTTGTTTACTTTATGTCTGACAATTCCTCCCTATTAAACTTTGAGTATCTCATTAGACTACTCTCGATAGAAAAGGATGAGCATATGATGAGGGTTCTACTTAAAGATATCACAGTAACACGTACCATACCTCTTTCTTATTTTTGGTGTGAAAAGAACTCTTTGTTTAGAATAACAGAAAAAAATTAGAAGTAGCTATAATTTTGGAAATAGAGCGTGGCAAATATGCAAGTACTTCCGTCCAATAGCATTAAGGATTATGAAGCACTAAAGGACAGAATTCTTCTCCTTACCTGCATTGTTAGTGTTCCGGAATTGTTGTCTTCTTCTCCATGTATAAGCAAAATTGGTTTCTTAATTTTGTTAGCCGACATGAAGGGACTCATTTCAACATAGGTATTGGTGGCCTCCCATAGTGTTCTGTCTTCATTCTACAGAAACACGACTGATTATCAATAAAAAAAAATATCTAGTAAATAATCCCTAAAAGTATACGGATGTAGAATATGTATGTATATAAAATAAAGGTTAAGAAAGAACAGACATATAACCTGAAATCCAAAAGGAGTAAGTGTCCGATTATAAGCTCCAGAACGAGCGATTCCACAGGAAAAGAGATGGGGAGCATGTGCTAGGAGATTCGCTGTCATGAATGCTCCATAAGAATGACCACCAATAGCAATTCTAGCAGGATGAGCCACCTAAGGAATAAGGCAGATTTAGACTAATAAGCATAAAAAAGAAAACATACCAGAAGCAGAGGTAGAAACAGAAATGGACTCACCCCTCTCCTTATAACCTCCTCAACTGCAGCCTCTGCGCTGGAAACCAACTGTTCTACATACCTAAGAAACATGATATCAGGTAATTCTAATCAAGAATCCAGAGTAACTCAACACCAGGTCGAGAATACTAAGCAGACTTGAACTATCCACTGACTAATGCAAAGAAACAAGAAAAAGGAAAGGTTTTGTTTCAGGAAAGTTTCATAGTTCTTCATTTTTAGATTCTCTAGTGTGCTTGTTTGGTGTACCTGTTTACATTGACTGATATTAACAATTTTATAACTTTAGAAAGGAAGATACTTCATTGTGAAAATGAGAGTTGCCTGGTGATAGCACCAAGCAACCTTAACTTGGTAAGAAGCCAAGACCTTGAGCAAAGACAATTTTTCACTGAGCTAAACTCCCAATTGGCCATGAGTAATAATCAGATGGCACAATTGCCCCAGGATAATCAAAGGACTAAACTACAAAAAGCATGATATACCCACAATCTTAGACCAGTAAGACCAATAACCATATAATCCTCTTCTAATTAGCTTGCACCCAAGAAAACAGCACAATGAACTTTAAAAAGGAAACATCATACATTCCCCACACATCCCCCCAAAGAGGGAAAAAGAAAAAACCGAAGTCCAGTAGAAGGACATGCATAATACATGATTAAGGGAAACCAGTAGTGCTCACACAATGTTGATTTCTTCAGTTGCAATAATAAGTTAACATTGGGACTATTTAACTATGGATGGTGTTAGCAAGGTACCTGTCATTGGCCTCTTCATCACCCTCACCGATTATTGGGATTGTCGGCCCAGATAAAATAGCAAATCTGCAAGACAAAATGCTTTTTTATTACAGCTAGAGAACCAAATTAGAGGCAATTAGGACCTATCCATAAATAGAGTACAGAAGAAAACGGGAAGGTATAATACCCTCTAGCCAACCAAAGAAGGGGTGATGTTGGACCTATGCCAGCAAACTCGTTAGGAGAACCTCGGACTTGCCCGGCGGCATCTTTGCTTTTGAACTCTCCAGGGTAAGACCAAACAAGACAGGGTAGAGGCCCATCTTTCGATGGATCATATCCCGGAGGTAAATAAAGTGTTGCAGTAAGTTGAACACCATCCTTCCTCTGGTATCTGACCATCTCTTTATGTAATGATGCCAGTTGAGGATAAGGGTGGGGAAAGTTAGTAATTTGAGATCTCTTCTTATCTGGCCAGGTCTCAAGATAATATTGAGTGTTTTCCGTCTTTGACTCTCTCGATATTAGTATCTTTAGTTGGTCAAGATATAGTTCACCATCAGTCTGATCAGACATTAATGCAACAACAGTTTCATAGTACTTTTCCTTGTCACTTTCCCAAATTCGCTCTTTATTTCCTGTATTTCTGAGGAAAGAAGGCACTCGTTGTGTTATGTCAGTGTACTTAATTGGCATATGCACAAATTGGACAAATTACATCATTGGTTGCTGAACATTTCATGAAATTTGACTTTCCACTGAACATAAATTTATGGCAATTGATGCACCCCAATTCTATCTCTGTTATAATTGGGTCCATCCATTTGATGCCATTGAATTCCCCTGTTGGATCGAGGACAGGGCAATTGGTTCAGCTGCAACATTGTCTCAAAACTATGTGAATCAGCTGCAATATAATCCCCAACAGAGGATATGGCAGTTGAATCACCCACCATGTCATCCCAAGTGTCAGTATGATAGGTCATTCAATTGCCATGCCATCAATCCATTAAGGAAGTTAGACAGCAAGTGATGGATGGACACAATCGTACCAGAAGTTCGCTGATGTCAGTGAAATTTTGTGACAAGTTCAGTGAAATAATTTATACCACAAAATAGAAAATTATAGTTCAACATGGAGAGAAACTTACATGTCAAGCAAATCAAGGAACGGAACGTTTCCTTCTGGTGTGGCACCTGCTCCATTAAGTAAGATGTAGGTTTTTTCATCTTCCTTTTTAATCTTGGCGATAACATAAGTTCCTGCCTCTGTTCTCCGCAACATTGGCGAGCCTGGATCAGAATAAGCATCTTCTGATGATCTATCAAATAATATGCGTGGATTTACATCTCTATGATCTGGAGAGACAACCCATGTTCTCGTTCGGCGTGTTTTGTACCAAGATTCATATACTAAAGCAAAAGTGTCGTCACACCAAGAAACTCCCCTGCAACAAAGGAATCAAAACATGTAAAAACAAAAATAAAATAAGTTTAAAAAATGGCACCGCCCTATAATGGAAGTACAGGAATCCTATATAGCAAGCAACTTGGCTGGAACAACAACTTTTGCCATGTAATTGCAGTTAATTGAGTGCTTTTCTGCTTAAAGTAGTCTAATAAAAGATAAACCATTGCTTGAAGCTTGTGGGACAATCTTAGCAAGTATTGAAACATACCCATATCGAAGATCAAGTTTATGCAGAATCTCAGGCTGTTCACCATTTAGAGGCTCAGCGCGCTCCGTATAAACTATATCACGTGGAGAAACTTCTACTTTCGCGTCCCCCCCATCTTGCGTCTCAACCCTGTTAGATCAGAGAGTGCAATATGACAATAGAAACTTCAAACATTTCGTGAAAACACAGCTCAAAAGCTTCATTTGATGTCAAACTTTGATGACGCAGTATCAGACTGACTGATGCAATAAAATCCACAAAATCTTTTCAGTAGTAATTATAGAGAACCAAATCTTTAGTCTTTACCAATACAAAGTTGAAGGCTTATCAGGCCTCCAATTGATTGACCGCTTCCCTTTCCGCACACTGTTGAAGGCAATCGGGATATCCTCAGCAAGAGGCAAATCACAGATTTCCCTCACAAATTTCCCATCAACTGTCCACAACTCAACTTTCTTTGGAAACCTTCCGCAAGGCACAGTAAAGGAGTACGGCCGATGTATAGAAGTAAAAAGAAGATACTTCTCATCTGGCGAAGGGTCGACAGATGTATAGACAGCAGGAGGGCCAATTGGCTTCACTGAACCATCCAGAGAGGCTAAGATTAACTGAGAAGTTGCATAGTAGTCGAATAAATCTGCATCATATTCATCTTTTAGTAGGTCTTGAAAGGTTCTAACTTGAATAACATTCTGCTGCTCATTTGATTGAATTTTTGGGCCGGAGGGAACTAATGGCTTCTTTGGAGGAGCTCCACGAGATGAAGGAATAGTGCAAACTAGTAGAGTAGAATCATTAACCCACACAAAACTGCAAAATTAGAAATAAATATTATTTGAAATATTTTTAAAAAAATAGAAGAGAAAAAAAGGGTTCCAGAACATGAAAATTGCCTGTCAAATATTGCGTTTAAGTAAATATCCGGCGACTGGAAAAGCGGTCTGGCTCTCCCAGATTCCACATCGGCGACCCACACTCTTAACTTGCTGCTAATGTTGTCCTCCTACTTGGAAACCAATAAGAACTCAGAAATAGCAGAATCACTAAAAACAAAATAGCAAGAATTTCACAATTCGAAGAAAAGGCTAGTCACCTCATCAAACCTCACGCTGAATGATAAATGCCGACCGTCTTGCGACCTGGTTTCAACAGATTCAAATAAGGAATATATAAAACCATATGCAAAGAACAGGATAAACATAAGGATGATAAAGAAGCACACATATAGTTCTTCTTTTGGGAAAACCAGATACACATTGTAAGAAAATCAAAATCGTATGTTATGATGTAGTTGCCACAGGAACAACATAAATTTACCAGGTAACAAAATTAATTTTCGCTCCATCTGGGTAGCCATGGACCTCTTTTTCAGGCCCTAGACTGCCATCTTCCATTAATGAATGGATGCCGATTCCCGTGTAAAAGGACCTAAAAACATTAATATATATGTAAGGATCCACAGAAAATATGAAAAAAAAATCTTTCTTTACTATTTCTTCTGAACTTATGTAAATAAATATGTGCAGCTGGAAAGATGGGAAAGAAAAGATTGACCACACACATTCGACTTCTTGCATTGTAGTTTCCATCAATCCGAACGCCAGCAAGTTTCTCCTCGGGCCTCGCAAGCTCCGACAATGGCGGTAGAGATCGACGTTTCAAAAACAAAATCTTATCCCTATGAGGGGAAAATGACAAGACGGGAAGCGGCGGCGCGTCGACGATGTCTTGTATTTCCTTCGGAGGTAGGCGGTATCCACCCCCTACTGCAAGATTATCTATAAAGCAGCCGATGACACTCAGAAGTGCTTTAGATTAACACTCAATTTTGGAGGAATAAGATCAAATTTTGTGTGTAAAGAACTGTAAATAGTTAAAGTACCATTCTGAACAGTTGAAAGAGAGGTACCTAAAAAAACACATTCTGTTGATAAAGCCACAATCTTTCTTGGAGAAAGAGGTCAAAAAAAAAATTAAGACGAGAGAATAAAAGTGAGATTATCCCGATAACTATCTCTATTTCTTCAAAAGCCCTCCACACGAGGGGGAGCAAAAGATACATAAAGCAACGATTTTTCTTGCATAAATTATATAAAGCAACGAATTTTCTTGCATAAATGAGAAAACCCAAATCTAACAAACCACACAAAGGCCTAAAATTGTGAAGAAACTAGGAAGTGAGTTTTGATCACCTTCATCTTCTCGGGGCCGCGGAGGAGGAGAAGGAGGAGGGGACCCGTTGCGATCCCCGGCGCCATTCTCGGCGCCGGAGGCGAAGGGGGCGAGCCTAGAGAGCCTGGAGGATGCGGCGGCGGAGGAGTCGGCGCCGGATTTCATGGGCCTGGCCGCGTTCTTCTTGCGGGGGAGACGAAGAAACCCTAGAGGAGAGGAGGGAGAGGAGGAGGAGGAGGAGAGGGGGAGCTTGTGGGGGGCGAAGTGATGGAGAGGGAGAGAAAAGCGTTGGTAGGCTTTGTGGAGAAGGAACATAATTTAGATTGCTTTTGTTGTTGACGATGGATTGGAAATGTTGTAGTACCTTAGCACCTTACGCATTCCTAATTCCTATTCTACTATTACTTTTCCAAGTCCTTTTTCCTTTTTTTTTATTTTTCATTTTTTTTTTTTTTTGGCTTTAGATATTTGGGGTTGGGTGGTCCTACTGTGTGTTTCATAATTTTCTTTGTCCTTTTATATTTGTTAGATGTGACTCATTGATAATCGTCTTCGGTTCAAAATTTCGACTCACGGACAAATTTACTGTACAACCAATAGAAAAAAAGTTGTGAAAAAAAAAAAAAATTTATGGTGGGTAGCAGAGGGCTCGGGTCAATAGGCCTAAGTCCGTAATCCACTACTGACGTTCGTCGGGGTTACGGGAGCTACACCCCTGCGGTGTGGATCAGATCGGATCCGAAATTCGTTAAGAGTTTCTTTTCTCGTTTTTTGCCCTAGAGACTACAGATCGTAATTGGTTGTACTTTGAACATTATATTTTTTTTTTCTTCGATAGTGAAGCGCTCTCCTCCCTCACCCCTAGTTTTTTCCTGAAATGATTTTGTTATGTAAATCTATGTGTTTTTCTATTTCTGTGTATAGTTTATTTTGTATTTGTCATTTTTGTTTCCGTTTGTGCACATGTCGTAACAATATTTTTATTTTATACTGTTGAATTTCTTATTTATATTATGCAAGCTCACGATCCGCACAACAATTTTAGAACAAGAAGCGCATAATAGAAATTTTTATGTATTAAATGGAAAATATGTAAAATAAATAAATAAATAAGATTAATTTATGTAACTATATTTGATTGGATAGTTAAAAATTTTAGATAAAACCGACCGTCCCTAGAACATGTGGCAAAGGACTTGATGGTTGGTATCCGAGACCCAAGTTCGAATCCTAGTTGATTCATATTTCCAGCTAAATTTATTTCTAAATAAAATAAACGAAGCGGTCAGCGTGCTACCTATCTCTCAAAAAAAAATATAGATGAAAATAAGAAAAAACAAAAAAAAAGATATACTAAAACTGTATAAAGGGAAAAAAAAAAAAAAAATTCAGATGGAATCTTGGACCTTTCTCCTATCTATATATATAACACGAAATCTGGCACTTTTTTGGATTCTTCCTTCATTCAACAACAAAAGACGAGGTTTTAAAGTTTCGCGCGATGGCGTCATTGTGTGTAAAAGGTTACACAAAACAAAAGACACCACTGATTTACCAGAGAGGTCTGTTCAATTTGAGCTTGAGAAGCACGATGCCAACAAGCAATAAGATGTCAAAAAAAGAAAAAGAAAAAGAAAATCTTTAAGCCAATACAAAAATCTGCACCTCAAGCATTTCCAGAGGTTAAGAAATATGCAGCTTCTGGTAATTTTACATAATGATGATATATAAGCTCACAATACAACTTACTCAAAAAATGAAATATATATAATATAATATATATATATATATATATATAGTAGGTCTTGGTGTGTTATTAGAAGCACGGAGGCCTCCGTGCTCCTAAGCCGTTTTCGATGATAGAGCTTCCGAATCGACGATCAGCTCCGTTAGACTTCATCTAGCATATTTGAACTATTTAGAAAATAATTTTGTGATTTTTCAGTATCCTTTTCCTACCGATCGAAAGGGTCAAAATCAATAATTTTTAATAGTTGATGTATACCGTTTGCAAGTTAACGTGTAAAGTATTCAAATCATGATAAATTTTGATAAAAAAATTTTATACTATTTACAGCAAGATCAATATATTTGATCGAAAATTTTAATGCTATATCTTCACTTTTGTGAGATTTTTATTTTCAGCCGTGATTTTGAACCCTTTCGATCGTTAGGTAAATGTATATGAAAAGTCACAAATTTTATTTTCTAGATACTCAAAATATCTAGATCAAGTCTAACAGAACGATCGTCGATTCGAAGCTCCATCATGAAAACGGCTTAGGAGCACGGAGGCCTCCGTGCTCCTAATAGCACACAAGACCTACTATATATATATTATATATATAATATAATATATATATTATATATATTATAGTGAGCTACTATGCTATCGAAGCACGGAGCCTTCCGTGCTTCCAGTCGTTTTCGATGTTCATTTACCATCGTCGATCGGCTCCGTTAAACTTGATCTAGAGTATTTGAAGTACCTAGAAAATAAATTTTATAATTTTACGATATCATTTGCCTAGTGAACGAAGGGGCTCAGAATCAACGGCTGAAAATAAAAATCTTACAAAATATAATAATATGACATTAAAATTTTAAATCAAAGATATTGATCTTGTTTTATATAGTATAAAGAATTTTCTATCAAAATTTCACGTGATTTGGATATTTCTACACCGTTAAACTTGCAAACGGCTCACTACGGCCATTGAAATTCGTAGATTTTGAGTCCATTCGATCACTAGGCAAATGATATCGAAAAATAATAAAATTTATTTTTTAGGTACTCCAAATACTCTAGATCAAGTTTAACGGAGCCGATAGATGATTCGAAAGTCGCAACATCGAAAACGAGCTGGAAGCATGGAAGGCTCCGTACTTCCGATAGCATAGTAGCCTCACTCTATATATATATATATATATAAAAAATACTAGACAGAGACAAGATTTTAAACACAGAATCAAACCTTGGAGAGGAACAGCATGATGTTTGAAAAGAACTCCAAAATTTCTTACTGCAATCAAGCAGCAAAAGATTCCAAACTCGGTTAAGCGAAAAGCGAGCAAACAAGTAAAGACATGTGCTTACACAGATTTAAGCTGATTATTGCTATTTTACATTCTGGAAAGTTCTCAATGAGCAAGCTTCCTGTGTTTCACAGTGGCCAAATTCATCAGCTTTCTTAACAAATACAACAGCAGGAAAGAAACAATGCGTCGTCTTAATCTGAAATCCATAAAGCCTATATAAGCTATACAATAAGAAATGTGAGAGCAGAAAATGGTATTGCTGCTGCATTATAGCACTAGCTACAGGAAAGCAATAATATCAAGAAACTCGAAAGCCCTAGAAGTGCTACTTTTAGTTATTAACCTTCATAGTATCCGGTTTCCTCACTTTGATCATTGTAGTAAAACTTTTCCTCTGTTTTGTACTCACTCTCTTCACTAGAAGAGTACTCATCTTCCGGTTGGACAAACTGAAGCAAGAAATTCACCCCGTTCACGACATCATACACCATAAGCCCGACCCTCCCTCCAACCCAACTACCTAGATGACTTCCCATAAGGTATCCCAACTTCCCCATCCTCTGTTCACCATGGAATCCACCGGCATAGGTACCCAACAATGTACCTGTCCCTCTCAGAAACCCCTCGGTCATAGTGCCCCCAAAGTACACAGCCTCAAAGAAGTCCCAGCCCGAAGATATCATCGGGCCCAATATACGTTTGGCTTGACGAGAGGCTAGCTTTGCAGCCTTTGCCCCGACCTTCTGGGCCTGCTTGGCTGCGTCGGTGGCCGCCAGGCCTTCTTTTAGGGCATCAGTTAAGGCTTTCTCTATGGCCTGCAGTCTCGCCCTCTCAACATGGGCACTGCGGAGGCTGTAGACGTAGAGTTTTACACTCTCCTTAACTGTGCATGCAAGAGTGCCAGTACCCATGTCAAAGCAGTTTAAAAATGTGAATTTCCCGCTCTTTGATGCGGCTTCCTCACCGACCAGTTGCCTGAACTTCTCAGCTGGAGAACAGAAAAAGAAATTTTTTTTTTTAAAAAAAGGGAAAAGTTTTGAATAAATCTGCAGGACAATAAATATAATTTCATGTAAGCACAAGGTAACTTCTTCGTGGCTTACCGGTGGAGTGCATTAAGTGCACTTAGTTTCACTTGTTTGGTGGCAACAAACTAAATAATGAAGAAAATATAACAGAAAGCTGGAAACAAAGAGGCAATTTCAATTAACGGGACGGCCAGAATTACAAGCTGAGCAAGCTTAAAGAATAAACTCTCTAATCAAAGAATTTTTTTTTTCTTTGTTTTAACAACATGAGCAACATGTTCTTGTGTTCACACCTTCCACACACACAGCACTTCTGATGGCAGGTGAAATCTTCTAAATTGTCTATAGGAGTGTTCTAATAAACGAATTGAACAGAGCCATTATAAGGTACTTCAGTTTTACACAAGAATTGGCTAGACAAAGGAATAGCTTCAAAGTATGAGATATTATGACCCTTCATCACAAAAGGACACAGAGAGTATTTGTTAGCACTAATACATTTCGGACACAAAGCAACATGGCTATCATTCAGGTTTGTCGTACGGGGTGCCCAGAGACAGGTGCAAAGTGTCAAACAAGTCCAATATGTGGTTTGCATGCCTCCGATTGGTGCAAAAGTTGATTAAAACATATCATACTCTCTGTGTAGTCCCTTCACTGATTCCTTCGAGAGTTTTTGCATTTGTTAGTGGTGTTAATTTCTTTCGTGCTTGCTTCAGTTAATGTTTCAGTTCAGGATGGTTGAGCATCAGATCTCCCCTTTTTTCTGGACTACCTCTGGGTTCTATGTTCCCCTTCTAGTTTCACACAATTATTCTATCAGACGAGCTATTCCTTCCCATTTTTGGTTGAGATTTGCAAAAGAAGGGTAATAATTCTGAGTTATTCTCTTGTTAACTCCAGCATAAGCAATTGATTATTCCAGCGATATCATTGTAATTACTACAGGTACCCTCTTAAAATTACAGTTATCCCAATAACCAGGAATTAATCACATCAAAATACTCCAATATCAAAATACTCCAAAATCCAGCAATAAAATAGGAAAAACACTATATTCTCTATTATCTGGAATAGCTGGATAACAAGTTCCTGATTCAAACTGGGCCATAATTAGTACGCCTAAGTGCATGATTAGAACCATCCTTAAAAGCAAGTGGCCCTAGCCCCTATATGCCAAAATCCACTAAAATCGGGGGAAATCTCGCAAAACGATAATTGCTGCAGCGCATTCCCATTAAACACTCATCAAAATTCCACTAATAATTATCAAACCGACGAACTCGGGGATCAAAACCCCCAGACGAGGATCAAAACACGGAAACCGAACAAAAGGAAGCGACCGGGAGATCGATCACCTGTCATGCTGAGCGCGATGAGGCCGATGACGAAGAGCATGAGCTGAACCCGCCTCTTCTGGAGATCCAGCATCGTGCTCCCCACCCCTCTCCCCCTCCCAGGCTCGAATCGAGGCCTTGGAAACCCTAACCCTAACACGATACGGTGACCGGGGGGATCGGGGAAGGGGCGAGGGTTGAGGAAGAGAGAGAGAGAGGCAGTAACGTGGAGTCGCGGCCTTCGTCGTCGTCGGCGGAGAAAAAAGCAGTTCGAGGACCAGCGCTTTCGATTGGGAGAGCTGCGCGTAGAGGCGGGTCCCACTGGGTTCTAGAAGCAACGGATTAGTGAAAATGGAAGAGACTATCGTTAGCTGGACCTGGTTCTCCACTCATCCGTGGACCACGTTGGTTATGCACTCCGTGAACTGAGAACCTGGTGCAACCGGTGCGGATCCGGATGCGGGTGCGGGAGAGGCATTTCATTTTTTAGCGGATCGAAACGGGTTCGGAATGAATAACATTTTTTTTTATTTATTTTGCTCTCAGTTAATGTTCCATTCACGACAGATTGGGGTGACAGCAAGTTGTTAACAAATTTTTAGCGAATCGAAATATATATTTTTTTTTACTTAAGTATAAATACAACAATTGATCATTTTTTTAAAACATCAAATTATGATATAAAATTATTATCATCTTATAATATATGCTACTATATTATCGATAGTATCAAGCGTTTGATACTATCAAATTTTTGATCATTGGATAAAAATATATGCAGTAAACATGATAATGGTCCCATAAGGTTGAATGGATAGTTTGTTAAATATTATAATCTAACATATAAAAATAATCAAAAGATAGTTTTAATGGTCAAAAACTCGATATTATTATTATTATTATTTTAGACATAGATAGCACAATAACCGCTTCGTTTATTCCATTTAGAAATAAATTTGGCTGAAAATGTGAATCAACTAGAATTCGAATTATTGATACCAAAAACACGATATTATTTGGTACAATCGATAGTATAGTAGCCGGACATGATTGATTTAAAATATATCTCATACAATATAACTGCTAAAAAAAATTATTTTTATCTAAAATTGGAGTTTGCCTCCCTTCAAAAGTATTAGTAAGAAAATTCTAATTTGTCCTCCATATAATTTACTATATTTTTATTTTGTCAGTTCCTTATTTAAATTTGTTGTCTTAGTTTCCTGTAGTATTTTTAATTAATATTAATATACACATTATTGCAAGAATTCACCATTATATGAGGTAACAAAATACTATAATATATCAGGTTGCTAACAACAAAATACTAGAATAATATACTTTGCCAACTACAGGTAGAAAGTCGTAGCACTTTATTAGCTTTATTTTTTTTTTTAACTAAGAAGTAATTAAAATATTAAATTTGGCACAATCACTACTAAATTTTTTAAATTATAATTTTTGTAATTAAAAGTATTTAATTTAATTTAAAAATTATAAATCAAGAGTTATCAATCGAAAAATAAAAAGTTTAAGTTACTAATTCAAAATATTTTATAGTAGAGCAAAAAATCACACATTTTTCCTTTTTTTTTTTAAGAAAGAGAAATGTTAAGACTACCACCAAAAAATGATTAAACTTGCTCTTATATAAAAAATAAATGCTAAGTCAATAATATTTAAATTTTAATGCGTTGTAAATTTTACTTTAAATATTATAAATTATTATTATAATTAAGTTTTTTTACTTAATTTAATTAGCTAAATATTTATGAACCGTGGGTAATATAATTTTTTAAAATTAAATTAAATTTAATAAATGAAATTTAAGCACCATAATCCCACTTGTTTAATTACCAGATATGTAATATACCCTTTAAAAAATACCAACTTTTGCAATTTGGGTTGAAGTTGAACGCTGGGGACTGACCTCACGGGGGGCGATGGAGGGGGCAGGGAGCGGCGACGGCGTGAAGCCCCGGACTGCCACGTGGCTCGACAAGCACCGTCCGATGTACGATCGGGCCACGCGGCACCCCTTCATCCGCAGCATCCGCGACGGCGCCGTCGACTTCGCCTCCTTCAAGCGATGGCTCGTAAATTCCCCAAACTCCCTTCTTTAAAATCAGAATCTATTTTTCCCTCTTATTTGTAAACTTCAACAACAATAATAATAATAATAATAATAATAATAATAATTTCCATTAAGTGATTGACCAACTCATTTTGTTTGGCTCCTTCAATTATATGCAGGATAAAAAAATAGTGTTTGTTTTCACGATTAATATTGTGTTCCGCATATCTTAGTATAAATATATATCTGTGTAGGCAAAATTGTACTTTCGATCCTCAAAATTGGAGACACGTGCTCAAACTATCTATTTTAGGAAAAAATTTATTATATATCAGTCTCATCGCATTATTTATTACCAATCAATTATATTTTTTTATTTAAAAAAAATACAAAAAAATATTTTTATAATAATTATGATGGGACGGATGAATCCAAAGATATAATTTGATTGGTTGGTGACATCGTACCAGTAATACAACTGATACATTTTAAATTTTTTTTCTAATTTTGTTAGTTAAATGATAATGTGCAGCTAATGTGGTATTAATGTGGTAGTATGATAATCGATAATATTGTAATTCTTAAGATGTCATATTATTATCATATTAGGGAAAGATCCTTATACCCTGTTTATATTCTACTCTGCCCCCTTACAATGATCATGGTGCAGTACATGCTCAATCGGGTTTGCAGCTTATCCTATATTAGAAATTATTGTATACTCTTTTCTTTGGTTCCTTGTTGAACATTTTATAAATAATTGTTGAGAACTTATAAGCTACTTTGGCACGTTCAAACGAGAAGATACGTATCCATTTCTTCGCACTTTACGTCTGCTTGTTGAGTTGCTGATGCATGATTTTAAGTGCTGGAGTTTACCAATTCTTCGAATTTCTGATGCGTATCAGGCTTCGTTTTTTTATGCGACAACTTCAATTTTAGAAAATTGTGTCCTTTTCATGCGAACTGCACAGGCTCAGGATTATATATTTGTGAAGGAGTTCGTCCCATTTGTAGCCAGTGTGCTGCTTAATTCCTGCAGGCAATCAGATGATACCTCAGACATGGAAATCATATTAGGCGGCGTCGCTTCTCTGAGTGATGAACTCTCATGGTTCAAAACGGAAGCTTCGAGGTGGGATGTCGAGCTAACCGGTGTTTCGCCCCTCAAAGCTAATATAGAGTATTGCAGGTAGCTATCCTCGTAAATGTTTTATGTTTAGCTTGCAGTCGTTTGTAGATTCAGTGGCACTTTGCCTCCGCTGGAGCTCTAAAAAAGTGCTGTTTAAGTGTAACTGTTTGATGAAGCTCTAATAGCTTTCTCTTCGTAAAACTTAACAGCTTGTGGTTGCTGCTAGAAGCAGAAGCTTTTGGACGTGTTTGGCTCGGTTGGAGCTTCTATAGAGTTGTCGTTTGAGTTGCATGAGAAGCACTAGCAGTTTTTTTAAAAAAAATAAATAAATCCCCCTAAAGCTCAAACAGAAGCTTCAAAATGTGTTTTTGCAGACTTATTTGTCTGCCAAATGCCTGCCTACTAACACTCGGAGTACAGAAGTTATTTCGGTAATTTAGAAGCTTTGCTTTTCAAGCCGAAGAGCTCGTATCGACAATTCACCGTATCCAGAAGCTCCGAACATTACTTTGTCTACATCTGGCTTCTGTAAAGTAAATAAGTTATTTGAGAAGTCGGGCCAAACAAGCACATATTTACTGTGTTATATTGCCTACTGAATCCCACTGCTAGGTTTCTCGAGAGCTTCTCGTCCGCGGAGATCGATTACACTGTGGCCATCACCACCTTCTGGGCGATCGAAACCGTCTACCAGGATAGCTTTTCCTTCTGCATACAGAGTGGCTCCAAGACTCCAAAAGAGCTTCTGGGGACCTGCCAGAGATGGGGCAGCGACGAATTTAAGCAGTACTGCCAATCTCTACAAAAGATCGTGGATCGCTGCTTGGAGAAAGCACCAATTGATGTGGTAGAGAAGGCCGAAGAGGCTTTTGTTCGCGTTCTTGAGCATGAGTTCGACTTCTGGAATATGAGCTCCAGCGAACATTAAATATATCATTTCATTTCCAGGTGTTGCACTACTTCTCTGCAGTATACTTGAATTGCAGAAACTTCAATAGACTTTCACATTGGGTTATTAACCTAGTTCCCTTTTCTAATAAGTTTGAGCTGAACCAGATATATGTTGTGTGATAGATTTATGAATGATCTGGGCCATTGATGTGGATTTGTGTGGAATCTTGTGAAAGTTTGGTATAATGAGAAACACTTTGGTACTGGTTTAGGTTTTAATTTTCTGTAAGGATCTACCGTTAAAAGAATAAGTAGATATATAAATGCTCCTACAAGAAGCAACCTTTTTTCTACTTCTCTTCAACATTACTAACATACAATATATAGATCATAATTAGTTGTAGCTAGTTGATTTTCTGATGTTGTCAATATCAAATCCTCCTTTTATTTCCTTGAAGAATATTTCAAATCCTGGAATTTGTAACAGCTACCAAAAATAGTCAACCTTAATTTCTGATGAGAAGTATCAATAATTATAATAGAACTTAATTTCCATATTTTCATTTCTGAGATGACTTGTTTTCAAAATCCTCAGCATATTTGATTTTTAATAGCGAACTTGGTCACCATTCAAAGTCTAATCAATCTCATTCGATGGCAGCAGTTTTCGGTGAAAAATTAACAGTACATCATCTCATGGTGCATTGTATAATGCCCTTGCAGTAAATAAAATTGCTGAAACAATGGAACCAAATTGAAACACATTATTTATCTGATGTCACTGAAGTATTTGTTTGGTGAAGTTGCGATCCGGCAAAGCCGCAAGAGAGAGCAACAACAAGGAATCAGGAGAATTCAGCTTCCATTGAGATTCTGATGTTACGAAACTGACGAGCTGCTTAATGTGAACACACTGCATTTTGCATATTCGGGGGGATATAAAGTTTTTGAACATAACCTCATTCAGAAATAAACTATATCAGCAAAGATTAGATGGAAATTTAACTAGTTACAAGACAAATCCTTCGATCTTTCTTTTTGTGCAACTAATTTCCAAAACACTATGCTACATAAACAACTAATCAGATCATACCGAACAATCATCTCAGAAATATTACAGAAACAATTGTCCTAATGCACTCATATCAAACATATTCACAGCAAACACGCATAAATCGCAAAAGCACTTAAAAAGTTCAAGTCACAACTGCAGCTGAAGACAAATTGTACATAAATCACATACCAATTGACACTCACAGAAGTAAAAACTAATTCCACATAAGAACAACAAAGCTATATCACAAGGCTCGCACGCCAAGTACATAACCTAACAAGCAGTAAAAGCGCTTTTCACACAAGCTGGAACATTTTCACAGCGTTCACGCCCGGCAGGGGCAGGAGAGGCAGCTTCCACGACTTGAGAGTCGAGCCCGGGTCCGGCAACTCAGGGATATCCAACTTCAATCCGGTCGACATCTCGATCAACCGAAGCAAATCTCTCAGCTGCGTCAGCTGCTCAGAGTATTTCTCCACCTCTCTTTTCAGCTTATCATTCTCCTGATCGACGTAGAGGTAATTCGAATGTATCATTTGAATCCTCATCTCAATCTGGGGATTCACCCTCTCAAGCTCTTCTCTCTCCTTCCTGAGCTGCGTCAAGTACCTCTCCTTCCTCTCGCGCGACTTCCTCGCGGAATTCCGGTTCGACTCCTTCCTCTTTTGCTTACGGTCGTCCGCAAGCTTCGAGTCCGCTTCCGGATTCGAATATCGGCGGGGTGGCATGGCGGATACTATCTTTTAATACGATATTTCGATAGTGGAGAGTAGTAATATAGGAGAAGAGGGGGTTTATACACAAATTGCGAGCTTAGTAGATAATTCTATAGAATGAACTAGAGATGGAGAATTTACTTCATGAGAAAACATAGAACCAGTAGAGCATGGCAACTGAGTAGCTATGCAGGTAACAGAAGCGGTGGCGGCGGAGCGCGGCGATTTTCATAAGAGCTAGAATTGGTGAAATTGAGGTATAATTGAGCACAAAAACATGGAGAAATAGAACACAATCTTCAAAGATGAGATCAAATCATCATTTTATCGTTTTGGGAACTGGGGCTTCTGTGAAAAGCAGTTTCGGCCACTAAAAAACGGATTTTGGGAGGTGGGCTTTGCCTAAATCGGAAGATGAAGCACTAAAAATTTGATTTTGAGAGGTGGGAATTGTGTAAAACAACAAAAAGATCGGATTTTTAAACTGCGTTTTCGCCAAATTAAGGTCTCCACTAACAGATTCCCATGACAAATAGCATGAAATTAAACAAATTTGTTTGCTAAAAGGAGGAAATTTGAGTTGAGAGGAGAGAAACACTTAGCTTGAACAAGGAAGCAGAAGCCGCAAATGGATCTTTGGGGATTGATTGGGGGCCATGGGGCGATGTGTAGAGAAAGATGAAGGGCATTTTGTGGACATGGAAATTGGAAGTTTTGCCATTAATTCTTTTGTAAAAATGTATGGAGACCCCTCAACTATATGTTCATGATTCCCGCAACTTTTTGAAATCAATTGAGACCCCTTAAGTTCTAATTTTTTAAAAAATATGAAATTTTAATCCAACAAAATTTGAGATTTTATTAAATTTATTAGTAATTTTACTTAATTTAATAATTTAAATTATTTTTAGTAACTAAAATTAAATTTAATAATTTAACTTATTTTTTAGTGAGCTAATAGAATCAATGTATTTGATCAAAGTTTTTTTTTTTTTTTTTTTTTGGAGAAAAGGTAGCAAACTACCTGACTCATTCATTAAGCAAAATGAACTGAGCATATAAGTTGGAAGCAGCTGGGGCTTCCGAAGAAACGAGCAAAAAGAGGTAGAACAAAGAACCAAAGAAATAGAAACAGGAAAGCGAGCTAGGCGGAGTGAAGCTAATGACGCATCAGCGCAGAGCAGCCCAATTAGTGATCAGAAGATTAACTCGTCCTAGAGACCTGGAAGCATCGGGCGAGATACCCCGGAAGATGGCGTTGTTTCTATCGCCCCAAACAATCCACCAGATTGCGCGAGAAGGGTCAGACCTTGTGTTCTCAAAGAGTTTGCGGGGTTGGTTGAAGTTTGTTCCCAAAGATTTTCGGGCGTCATCCGTGGAACCATCAGATACCACCAAGCCTTCCGAACTGAAGAGGAAGTATTGTACGTGGACACAGTTATGGAATAGGTGGTCGCAGCTTTACGTAAAAACCGTGTAGAAGACACAGTATTGGTCTACTAGAACACCTCGGTGAAGTAATCTGTCGGTTGTGAGCAATCTCTTCCATAATAGTAGCCAAACGAAGATTTTGATTTTAAGTGGGATTTTCAGCCTCCACAAGTGGGTGTTCAACGGGGTACGTTGGCCAGAATCCGTGATAAAATTGTAAAGGGATTTGACAGAGAATTGTTGATTGGAGGTCCAATGCCATTTAATCAAGTCCGGTCGGTTACTCGGAGTATGGCGTAGGAGCTCCTCTTTGAGCATCAATAGCTGTCTACGCCTTCCGGGAGAATGTGACGCCGCAAACCCACGGCAGATGAAACGCCATCTCCATCCCTGGGGGGATCCAACATTGGGAGACTGTAGCCTCAGTGTTCGAGACGATCTGAAAAATGTCCGGGAATAAAGTGCGAAGAGGGGTCTCTCCTAACCAGATGTCCGACCACAACCTGATGTTTTGTTCGTCTCCAAGCTCGTGGGTTACTCCGTAGATAAACACTTTGCGGCATCGAAGCACACTTTTCCACCACTGCGAGTATGGGTATTTGATCAAAGTTTTAATTTAGATAAAAATATGAGCATGATTCCCTCAACTTTTTGTCAATTACGACCCCTTTAAGTTCTAATTTTTTAGAAATTATGAAGTTTTAGTCCAACAAATTTGAGATTTTATTAAATTTATTAGTAATATTACTAAATTTAATAATTTAAATTAATTTTAGTAAATAAAACTAGTGGTAGCTAATAGAATCGGCATATTTGATCAAAAGTTTTAGTTTACATAAAAACTAATTTGAAAATGCGGTGGTTAAATATATTATTTTTATATTATAAAAGATTTAAAAAAATTTGAAAGAAATTATTATTATTTTTTTTGAAAAAAAAAATCTATACTAGTAATAATAAAACTTAGGACACAAGCCACGAGAAAGGGTTTAGGTCCTGGCCACGTAGGCCCAATATCTAGCACGAGGCACCAATTTCCTAAATACCCTTAAATTTTCTGAAATTACTAACAAGTTCCTACGGTTTTTGAGATTTTTTTTCTACAAGCGGCTTTACAAAAATTTTGTAAATATTTCTAGATTCTCGCACATAAATTATTAACAAAAAAAAATAAATGACAGAAATTTTATTAGTATGTACATATCATTAAAAAATATAAAATTTTATATCTTAAAATATATAAGAAAATTAATAATAGAAATAGTATAAAGGTATGGTCAAATAATAGGACAACGTATCTTATTAATTTATAAGTTATTTTTATAAAAGCAATATTTGATGAATTTGAGTAATTTTTTTTTTAAAGTAAAAATTAGTTTGGAAGTGTACATTTAAATTCTAAGTGTGATGGGTGACAACTTATTAAAAAGAAAATCTGAAAAAAAAAATTCTCTCGAATTTGTATTTCTCATTACCAAATAAACATTTTATCTAAAAAAATTGTAAATAATCCACCATCTCTCTTGTACTATTTCATATAAAAAAGCCAAAATGTAGAAATTAACAGTTGGAGGACCAAAATAAAACTAGATACAAGTATTTCGAAGGACCTCTTTGTAATTTTAATAAAAGAGACGTCCTTCCCCGTCCTCGCGCTATCCTATATATAAGACACCGCCCTTAACACGCGCAAATAAAAAAAAAAAAAAAAAGAAAAAAAAAGGAAAAAAAATAAGGGCTTTAGAAGGGTTTCTTTCTTTTCCGCCAATACAAGAAGCGGCTTCTTCCCCCTTCTCCCTTCTTCTTCGTCTCTCCCATGTCGCTTCCCCGCGCGCCTCTCCCCTAAACCACCCTACAACGAACCCTATCCCAACCCTAATTCGCCCCAAAATCTGACCGTTTGCGATTAGGGTTTCGATCTCCCTCGCCGCCCATGTTGAGGGCTTTGTCGTCGTCCTGTTTCCACGCTCGGTTCCGGAGCCTGCCCCCGAGGTTTGCTCCCAAGCCCTGCAATGGCACGGAGGCGAAGTCCCCCGTGCTCCGGATTTTGGGCTCGTTGACGGTTGGCGACCACTCGGCTCTTAGGAGAAGCGCTTTCTTTTGTTCGAAGTCCGGGAGCGATTCGGATGAGGCCGTGGAGGCGAGGGCCGCGGAGGAAGTCAACGCCGAGGCCGCGAGCGAGGAGGTCGAATCGAAGGCCGCCGGGGCGATCGTCCCGACGAATCCCCGCCCCGAGGATTGCCTCTCGGTGAGCGTTTCTACGATAAAAATACGGCCTTGGGGGTTTTCATTGTAAATTTTTGGGGATTGGGTTGTTAAAGTAGTTCAAGTTTGCAACTTGGTAGTGTTTTCATGGAGGGGGAAAAAAAAAACTTTGATAAGTCAAGATAGCAGCGAGATCAAGTTAGCATGAAGATGAATATTATTGTTAAAATTGATTTTATTGTGCAGCATTTTGTTTTTGTTTATTGTTGTAAGCCATTTACGGTGAAGGTTAATTAACATGAGTTTGTTTCTATAACGCTTAATGTAGGTTTACACCGGTCAAACAATGCAGTGCTAGGTTCTATAGCACAATCTGTTTTTGTTTCGAGTTGCTCGCATTATGAGAATTAACTATTCTTGTTTGTTCCTTGGTGACATAGCAATGGTGTTAATTTGTATCCTTTTCTTTTCCTGTCTCAAGAATAGTACATTGTATATGCAGGATTATTGTTCCTCGTGATTATTATGATCTTTTGAATTGGTACAGTAAGTATGGTATTAATTTTTCGTTTAAACAGAAGGAAAGAAAATGAAAAACTGCAATGCATGATTTAATTATTTTGTTTGTATTATCTCTTAATTCATAGGAACATTCTCATTTTGGTCCCTTTTCTTGTGTCATGCAGGTCATAGCTTTGCCGTTGCCGCACCGACCATTATTTCCTGGTTTCTATATGCCTATTTATGTAAAGGTGCACTAATTGTCTCTTTCTATTTTTCAAGACTAGCAAGTCTTTGTGGAATAAACTTATTTTTTGGTTCTTATTTTAGTTCATATATGTTAACTCATTGAGTATTTAGGATTGTTTGTGTCACTGGTAATTATTTTATAGATACTGGTCGCTGATATGGCTTATTTAATCAAATCCATTACTAACAAAGTTTATGTTGTCTTGTCATTTTTGCTTCTCTTCATTAAATGCACAGCTGAATATCATGAGTTGCTTTAAGTTTGGTTCCTAAGTTGGTAAACTGTTTGCTTATATCGTTATCTAACTGTCTTGCCAATATTAGAAGATAGCATAGTCTCCTCAGGAAGCAATTTCAAGTCTCTAGTTGAAACTAGCAGGTTCATGAACAACTTTCCTTTAAACTGTCGGTGACTTGTAGTTTAGGAGGTTTTTCAGTCCTTCGAATGCATCCATTTTCTTGCATCTGTCTATCAGCACCTTAAGTAATCTTTTTTTCTGTTAATATGCATGTAGTTTATTTATTTGCTTCAAAATGCTTCCACTTTTTATGTATCAGATCAATCCTAACATTATTAGAATGGTCGTAAACATATCATGTTCTTCATTGTTTGTATTCAGATCGGTAAGTCTGTCCTATTTTGAATCTTTAGTTGTAGAAATTGAAAATTTTGAAGCGCAAAAAAGTTTCTGTTTTGTTCTAGTTACACTTCAACTCTCTCCCCGAGTCCCTCTCCTTTTCTATACATATGAGCGCTCGCACGCACACACATATAGATAACATTGTACCCTCCACAAGTAGGTGTAGGGTTACTGGAAATAAAGAGGCAATTGAAGGGTCTGGGTAAAGGAAGGTAGAGAGAGATAGAGGGAGGGAGGGAGGGAGCGAGGCAGGGAGGGAGGGAGATAAGCACGCTAGAACATGGGGGAATCAATAGAAAAATTCCGATGGAGTTGTCGAATAGATGGGAACATGTTGATGTTCAATTGGGGATAGCAGGTTGTGATTGATGGAAGCTAGCGTAGGACAACAAGTTGTTGGGCAGGAAGGAAGGATGGAGGAGGGCAAGTTGTTGGTTTTGGTCTCTTCCATAGTCATGATAGAAACAACTTGGCAATTTAAGTGTAGGTAGATGATGAAATCGAGCGTTCAAGGGTGGGCAAATTAAGCAAAATATACATCATGCTAAACTTTCATAATGTAATACTAGGTTGCATAAGTTGCCGAACTCCAGATTCCAGATTAAGTCTACCTGATAAAAACAGGCTTGCGAGCAATTTGTTCTTGTAGAGGTGATGACAGCATTAGTCATTCAGATACCATTCCTTTTATGCCTCTGAGTAAGTGAAGTTTCTTTCCCGCCATGTCATTGCAGTGTCCTATTGTTTGATTTGTGGAAAATTGTAATATTCCACCATCTTTGATTGAGTAGTTCCTCTTCGCTTTTCCAATTTCTTCGATGCTATTTTCGTTCAGCTGAAGAAATTTCCTTTCTAGTTTTGCAAGTTCTTTTATCAAGGGCATGCATTGCCATTGGATTTTCTCACGAGTTTAAGGCTTCTTACAGGACCAGAAATTGTTGGCTGCATTAATCGAAAATCGTAAAAGATCAGCTCCATATGCAGGTGCCTTTCTTGTTAAGGATGAGACGGGAACTGATCCTAGCACCATATCAGGTTCAGACTCAGAGAAAAGTATATATGATCTTAAAGGAAAAGAATTGTTAAAGCGTCTTCATGATGTTGGTACACTGGCACAGGTATTCATCTATATTTTCCTTTTCTGGGGATTAATGCTTCTTCTGCAGAAGGTTCATTGTTTTTGAAGTCTCGAGAAATCAGTTGATGATAATATTCTGACTTACTGCTGCTTCTTTAGATAACTAGTATTCAGGGCGATCAGGTAGTGCTCATTGGTCACCGTCGTTTGCGGATAACGGGGATGGTAAGCATGTAAAGACCGATTAGGTCTCTGATGAAACATTTTTTAAAATTTTTTTCCAATGTATTGTGTTTATTTTTCATAAACCCCCGTATCTTGCAGGTTGAGGAAGATCCCCTGACAGTTAAAGTTGATCATCTAAAGGCAAGTTAGCCATCTATCTATTTGCTTCTTTTTTTTCTTTTCAATTTTATACGGTTGTGGAGGTGCTAGAGACTAACACGTGTCAAACAAAGATGAATGTTTCTCATAAGTGCTTGAGATTGGTTTATTTTTTATGGGACTATACTTAATACTCTCTGCAGATTTTCCTGCAGTTTTGTATCATTTGTAACTCCATTTCTCTGTTATGCCTGCAGGAAAAGCCTTATGACAAGGATGATGATGTTATAAAAGCAACCTCATTTGAAGTTATATCAACATTAAGAGATGTTCTGAAGACAAGTTCCCTTTGGAAAGATCATGTTCAAACATATACTCAGGTTATTTCAAGCTGATACTTCGCTTGTTCCTTTAGCTTTGGAACTTATATTTAACTGTTTGTAGGAGTGGAAGCGACATTTAGTAGCGCCATTACATGACAGGACTAATGCTCTTTTCTTCTTGATAACTCAGCACATTGGAGACTTCAATTTTCCAAGGCTAGCAGATTTTGGGGCTGCTATCTCTGGGGCAAATAAGTTGCTTTGCCAGCAAGTACTCGAAGAACTTGATGTAAGAAGCATGCTTATAACTCATTACCTTTTTTTCTGCTTGTTGCTCGTTAGTTTTCCTTGTTTCACTGTGCCTAACAACAAGAATTCCTAAACAGGTATACAAACGGTTAAAGCTAACCCTAGAGTTACTGAAAAAAGAGATGGAGATCAGCAAGTTGCAGGTAGTGCTAGCCACTGTGTCTTTCTTTCATCATTCCTGATTTTAGCATTTTATGCCTTTTTCATCAACGTTTGTTGTTCTTCTTCTTTTATTACTTTGCCTATTGAACTCCATTCTAGCAATCAATTGCAAAAGCGATTGAAGAGAAAATAAGTGGAGAGCAGCGGCGCTACTTGTTGAACGAGCAACTTAAAGCAATTAAGAAGGTACTCCACATCTTAAATTCTATAAATAATATTGGATTCATTTTTTGGGGTGTAACTGTAAAATTAGTACAAAATAAGAAACTGGTTCGTGTAACCTACTCTGTTAACAGGCCTAAATGTTGGGCTTTCTGTTCTACTTCAAACTTGTTCTGTCTGCCCTGTGCATTTTTATTTGTGGAAGTCTTATTGGAATGAAAAATGTAGACGGTTATATTTTATTGTCTGTCAGATTAATTTTTGTTTAGATTGTGCTGTATATTATCTGTGCTTTCTTTGTCAGGAGCTGGGTTTGGAAACTGATGACAAAACAGCACTCTCTGGTCAGTCATCAACATGTGCTTATTTAGTCAGGCAATACATATGCTCTTATTATTTGTGTTGCTACTTATATTCCTATGTTGTTGGCAGCAAAGTTTAGAGAAAGAATTGAAGAAAAGAGAGCTAAATGTCCTCCTCACATCTTGCAAGTAATTGAAGAAGAGCTTGCTAAGCTACTATTTTTAGAACCCAGTTCTAGCGAGTTCAATGTAACCCGCAACTATCTGGATTGGCTTACCGTTTTACCCTGGGGAAATTATAGGTGTTGTACTTAAACGTTTGACGTTCCTTATTAGAAGTCCATTAGACGATAAATGCTAGCACACACGATTACTTTTTCTTAACCCCCCTTTTTTGGCAGTGATGAGAATTTTGATGTTCATCATGCTCAAAAGATTTTGGATGAGGACCATTATGGTTTATCTGATGTTAAAGAGAGAATACTCGAGTTTATAGCGGTCGGAAAATTGAGAGGAATGTCACAAGGTTTGTTTATACTTTATTCAGTTCCTTTCTGCTTCCATACGTAGTCAGGTCGATTGTGTCCTTATATCATGGATATTCTTAGTTTGGTGTTTGCTTCAGCGATAAATGATCTGATGAGCTAGTTTTGTTTTTATCACAGGAAAAATAATATGCTTATCTGGTCCTCCTGGAGTTGGTAAAACCAGCATTGGTCGCTCAATTGCACGTGCTTTGAATCGAAAATTCTATCGATTTTCTGTGGGAGGCTTGGCTGATGTTGCTGAAATCAAGGTATGGAGAGGATTTGTTTTTTCTGTGATAGGTGCAGTAGAGAGGTCCCCCACTTTCGATTCCCGTCCTCCCCTTGTTCCTATTTTTCTTCCCCTTTTGTTAGCCAAGCATTTAACGATTCTCCGATCTATGTCATATTAACCAATTCACTGACATTAGCCTTCGAAGACAACTGCATGGGTGCTTTGAATTAATCGTGCTTTTCAACTGTAGGGCCATCGCCGCACCTATGTTGGTGCCATGCCAGGAAAGATGGTGCAATGCTTGAAAGCTGTTGGAACTGCTAACCCCCTGGTTTTGATAGATGAGATTGACAAGGTATTGACCTTTCCAATAATAACTGTTTGTTTATCTGGTTCATAATATATTAATTTTCTGCCAGTAACTTACTGAGATTTTCACTTTCCTGCTTTTCTTGTGAGAAACAGTTAGGGAGAGGACATCATGGTGATCCGGCTAGCGCATTGTTGGAGCTTCTTGATCCTGAGCAGAATGCAAATTTTCTCGATCACTATCTCGATGTTCCTATTGACCTGTCTAAGGTTAGCCACCAATCCCCCTTAATACTTGATTAGTTTGTTATGAACAACTTCATGGCCACTGCAAGGAAGCTCTATGAGTAAGAAAGCCAAAAAAATAAAAAATCACTTTATCGTAGTAACATTTTGGAGTTGACCAAGTATCCCCATAGATTTAAGACATTCATCACTTAGCCTTTCTGTTAGTCTTCCCTCAATAATAACCTGTTAGGGACTATAATAAGTAATTGATAATAATATTAAATCTTTGTAAATACTGTTAAACTTCTTCCTTGATATCTTTCTTCTCTCCCTTATCCCTAAGAACTACCTACATGTGTAAATTTAATATGCCGGTCAGGCATCATTATCCTGATTGTCCCGTTAGTACATGTCCTGTATATTACTGGTAGTAATACCCTTTGTTTATTTTAAATATTCCTTTATTTATGTTAGGAGTGCATGTTTCATGCAGATTCAGATACTTCATGAAAATGTATAGCAGTGTAAATTTAAGAAGTTACTCATTCGTCTTAACTTCTTTTGACAATAGTTTTGCTATGAAATCAGGTCCTGTTTGTTTGCACAGCTAATGTTATCGAGATGATTCCTAATCCTCTCATGGATAGAATGGAGAACATCGCTATTGCTGGCTATATAACTGATGAAAAGATGCATATTGCAAGGGATTATTTGGAAAAGAATATTCAAGAAACTTGTGGCATCAAGCCTGAGCAGGTGAGGAGCAATGCTTGAAATGTAGCTTTTTAGGTTTCTTGCTGTAATTACCTGATCTGATAATCTTCACTAAAAAGTGCCAGGTCCTGGCATATGTATTAAGCAATTTGGTAGAAGTAGTTTTAGTTATATGAGGGACATTTTCTGTTATATATTCTTCTTTTAATTATTTTGATGTTAACTTGGCACTCCTATGACAATTTGTACAGGTTGAAGTAACAGATAGAGCTCTTCTTGCTCTTATCGAAAACTATTGCCGAGAAGCAGGCGTGCGGAATCTTCAAAAGCAAATTGAAAAAATTTACAGGAAGGTTTGTATTGCAGATATGCTGCATCTTACATGCATTGTTTGTGTCATTTTTATTTTTAAGAATTATAATTTGTTGTTTGCATAATACTGGTGCTAGAACTTGGTTTCCCTAGTTTGCTCATTTGTTGCTTGGTTGAGAGAATGCCATGGTTAAGGATAGATTTGTGAGTAATATTGTTAGTTACCCTTTAGAAGTGTTTCTTGCTGTAGTTGTTGATGCTACTGATCTGATCAATGCTATTGACATGAAAGATTAAAACTCAAATACTATGACCGTTGGTTGTCAAAAAAATTAGTGCTGAAAACAACACTTATATATGATGACAGCAGCCAATGAATGAAAGTATTAGTAGTTCTGTCAAAATTGTTTGCGAGCATGATGATATTTCATAATGGTTTTTTCTTTAAAAGTAAGAACTATACCAAAATTAGTAGTTCATGATGTAACGTTTCTTTTGGGCTGACACAAGCACCACAAAAGTGTGTTTTAGATTATGCTATTTCTCTTTTTCGTCTGCACTCCATTGATAGATATAGCTCTGTTTTACAATTTTATTCCTTGGTATTGAACAGATAGCTCTGCAACTTGTTCGCCAAGGTGTGACAATTGAACCAGCTCAAGATGTCAGCATTCAAGAAGGAACCAAAGAATCTGGTGATGCACAAGTGGCGACAAAATTGGATGGCGATGATGAGAAATTGCGTGAACCAGCTGCAGAAGCTGCATCCACAATGCCTGAAGAAGCAACTGGCGCTATCTTGCCTAAAGAGACTAATGAAACAATCTTAATAGTAAAACCAGACGAAGAAAATCATAAGGATAACCCAGTTGAACCTCTTGCAGAAGCTGTCGAGGGGCAGCCGGTTCTTCAATCAGATAGCATTGCAGCAACAAGCCAATCCCCTCAGTCAGAGGTACTCGTACAATCCTATATCACAAATGGCACATAACTCCCTCCTAGTTTTCAGATATTTTACATTGTAGGACATTGTGACATTATTCATGTTAAAAATTTTTCTTATCAAAATCTTGCAGGACAAAATACCAATAGTAAAAAAAAAAAAAATCAACAACATTATATATCGAATTTGATATTTAAGCGTTTGAATAGCTAAGAGAAAATGTCCTGCCAAACTTAATCTGCTAAAAATGCATGGATAGTGAGTGACTTTATGCGTTCATTATGTACCACCTGTGCTACACAGGTGCTATTTATACAGGACATTTTGAACAACTGCATCATATGCAGGCACACACACCACTTTTTAAACATTAAATAATATTAAAAGTTCACCATTTTTGTTGTAATCACTCTCATTCAATAGTTAATGTTGTGCATCATGATACGGAGTTACGATGCTTGCATGAATTTCTTTTTGTCTTCTTTACAGGTCAAGGTAGATTCAGATAGTGCAAACGAAGTTGAAGTTGACAAGCCAGTCGAGAAGGTCATAGTTGATTGTCATAACCTAGCTGACTTTGTAGGGAAGCCTGTATTCCAGGCCGAGCGAATATACACCCAGACCCCAGTAGGAGTCGTCATGGGCTTAGCTTGGACTGCTATGGGTGGCTCGACACTATACATCGAGACGACTAATGTTGAGGAAGGAGAAGGGAAAGGCGCCCTTGTACTCACAGGCCAGCTTGGAGACGTAATGAAAGAGAGTGCTCAAATCGCTCATACTGTTGCTAGGGCAATATTACTTGAGAAAGATCCAGAAAATAAATTCTTTGCAAACTCGAAGCTTCACTTGCATGTCCCTGCAGGGGCCACTCCTAAGGACGGGCCCAGCGCCGGGTGCACTATGATCACATCAATGTTGTCCCTAGCCATGAACAGACCAGTGAAGGAGGATTTTGCTATGACTGGTGAAGTAACATTGACTGGTCGAATCCTCCCAATTGGCGGGGTATGTTTCTTTTTATATGTTTTATTTTTCTTTCTTTGAGCCAATGGGGTCCATTTTCTGGAGAAGCTTCTGTATTCTGGAAAGCAGAAGCCCTTGGAAACCAGGCGTTTGGCAAATGGGAAGTTTGGGGCTTTTGCTTTAGTGGTAGGGTGAAATGAGCTCTTGGCCACTGGAAGCATAAGCTCCAATTTGAAGCTCCAATTTTGAGCTTCTTTGTAAAAGATGAGCAATTTTATTTATATTTGTTTTCTCCTTGTTCTCTCTGAATAGGTCAAAGAGAAGACTATTGCTGCAAGGAGAAGTGGGGTAAAGACCATCATATTCCCATCTGCAAACAGAAGAGACTATGATGAGCTTCCCCCTCACGTGAAAGAGGGTCTTCAGTTCCACTTCGTCGATACTTACAGCGAGATTTTTGAGCTAGCTTTCGGGAGCGAACCTGAAAAGTAACAAGCTAATATTTATCATCATGTGTTGTGCTCTAAATTTTTTGAGGTGGCAAAAATTTTTCCTACAGAATAATTTATAAAGCTGTGACATGGTCAAAAAAAGCGTACTATAGTGTTCTTCCATTTTCATTTTGACGTCTCATAAACAATGAAGCTTATTTATTTTGGAACTAGATTTTTGACTGTAGAATAGATATTTTAATGTGGAAGTATAGGTATATTAGGCAGAGGGTAATAACTTTTTGCGAACAAGATTCTTTTTTTAATACGCAAACGAGCTTCTTGGTTTCATTGTATTCATCGATACTCTGACGATGTAAAACCTCAGTCATGGCAATAGATGAGCAAAGTTGATAACTAAGCTTGCAATACTTATTTGATAGTTTTACTTATGTGGAGCATCAAATCTTGTTACAGATTATATTTGTGCTTTTATACCATGATGTTTATTCCCTGCAATGAGTAAATAATAGTGTGCCAAACTGGCTATGATGTTGCACCTCTCATTTTAACCTAAATGCTGTTATCATCTAATGTCCTTCTAATTTCTATATAATTTGTAGTATATCTTCAACAAGGTAATGTGTAATTTTGATAATTCATGCGATGCATCCGCATCGTGAAAGTTAGAAGTGATCCTTTAAATGTTTTCATCTCTCTGTTTAAATGATTCTGAAAGGAAATTGTTGAAAGTCTAAGTTGAATTGTGTATCTCTGGTAGCCTATTTCAACTGTTTGAATATTTGCTGGGACTCGCGGAGTGAACTGTTTTTTTTTTGTTATTGTTTCATGTTTTGGGACCATGGAGTGCAATCCATACATCTTAAAACTGATCTGTTCGGTAACAAAATTAATATTTAGTTTTTTTTTTTTTTTGTGCTGCTTTATTTTATTGATGTATGACATATCTAGCACATAGAATTTGTATATTATAATAAGAACTAGACTGGAATACTATCAATAGTACCAAGTTATTTGTGCTATTAGATTTTCGATTCTTTAGATGAAAAAATGTACGGTTATCATGGTGAGGGCCTCTTAGGGTTAAGTGAGTTATTGGTTGAATATTATAATCTAACAGATAAAAATAATCAAAACGTTAAATCTAGTGTCGGAAAATTTGGTAGCACTAAGCTCTCGGTGCTATCGATAGTATTCTAGCTGGACTCATTATAATAATATAAAAAACAGTTTTAGTTGGCTGCATCGGTCAGGATGCTTCCAAATTAGCCTTCTTTAGGTCTCGTTAGTTTTACTACACCGTTAGATTAATCATAATTATTAGTTGTTAATACTAGTGGATTAGTTGAATTGGTTTATTATTATTATTATTATTATTATTATTAGGGTTTGCTGTTTGAAAACGTTTCTTATGATGTAATAAATCCTGAAGAGAAATGTAGCAGGTACATGGCTAGCTCACTGTATTATTCATGTACTACTATTTTGTTTATGTGGGGAGAACTCATGGAAACGAAAACAGCCCCCTCCCTAGTACTTATTTACTAGCATGAATTAGTTGGGAAATTAATGGATTTAGCTGGAATCAAAATAACAGTTGAAGCTAATATTACAATCATTTAGAATACATTTTTGTGTTCTGTAAATTGACAATTGAAAGGACAAGCTAATTGCAGATATGCCCTTCATTTATTTGAAAAATCTTAATACATATAATAATACGAGTAATGCTACTTGATAAGTGAGGTGTAGGATATACACCACATTCAGAATTATTAGGGTGTATGGTTAGCATTTATCTTAATACATAATAATACGAATAATACTATTAAATGGAGTGTAAAATATACATCTTCTCTGAGATAAGTGAGGTGTATGATTAGTATTTATCTTAACACATAATAATATGAGTAATGCTACTAGATGGACCGTATGGACGGAGTGTAGGATATACATCGTAACTGGATCAGTGGATTGCATAGTTAATATTTATCTTACTATGTTATATATTTTTGTAATTTTTGTTAACAAATAAAGAAGAGAAAAGACATAGACAGTTCGTGTTCCACCGTGTTCACTATTAACATACTTTAATTACCACTTTTAACTATGAATTAGCCGCGCAAAATATAGTTCGTAGCCAAGTCGAAGAGATCTTTATGATGCTTAAAAAGTTTAGCAAATGTTTATTAGGGAGAGAGAGAACAAAACATGTCCTTCCTCATCCCCGCGCATGTAAATGTTGTAATTTGTTAATCTTTCTTTGGTTCCCAAGTGGGCTTACTCTGAACCCAAATGGGTTTGGACCTGGATCCGTACCCGTACCTAACCTAATCCACATATGAATCATACAAATTCGTAGCATAAACATAAAAAAAAAGGAAAACCATCAATATATGGAAGCAAAATTAACCCTATACATAATGATTTTATATACCATGCACAAAAATTAATAATAGATATTCATAATTCCTAATTAACTGTAGCAAGTTTAGGTTTTTTTTTTTTTTTTTTTTTTTTTTTTTTTACTGTGTTAAAAGCAAAGAAGGGCTCTTACACAGGGGATAAGCTGAGAAAAATGGAGGGAAGGTAAAATGGTGGGAAAGGTTTTGTAGCCGTTATAAATTCAAACATAGGTGTTAGGGTTTGGGCACTTTGGGGCTATACCATGCTCAGCTCCCTTTTTATATATTTATGACAATAATAAGTTTTTTTTTTTTTCAATTTTATTTAAAAAACACCTCTCCTTTTATCCTTTTTACAAAGCTATCCTTGATAAAGTCACTCCCCCCTTGCACTATATTGGCCCCATCCTTGCTATTTCCCTCTATACACACATAAGTACTTAATTTGACTCATTGGGATTATTGAGGAGATAATTTATTTACTTTTAACATTATAATATTAGGTAAAAGGTATAATATATATACACTCACTAACCATGCTTTAAGATTTGTTCGAGTGGCTCGATCTCTTGGTTTTTTTTTTTAATAATCTCTTTTTTATTATCATTATCATGTTTAATTAAATAGTTAACTATCAATCAATATTTATTTGTTATTACTGAATAGAAAAGCTATTAACTTGGAAAAAGAAAATGTGGGGGTGTATTTAACAGAGGGAGGTGACCGCATACAAGGCTTATGCTTACCGCCGCCGCATTTAATCTTCGAAACCCAAAAAAACCGAACCGACCGAGCCGAGGATTTCTGATCAACTGTTTCGGTTCGGTTTGCTTTGCTTTGGTCTGCAATTTACAAAAAACGAAAATCCAACAGGCTTTGAATTGATTTCGGTTATGGATTTTGTCCCGAACCCGAATAGATTATATTATACATAGATGAATATTTGATGTAGCATTAGAATTTGCATTTTAAAATTTTAGATTTTAATATAATATGTTTTGATATATGGTAAAGAGAAATAATTATTTTAGGTTCAGATTTTTGGGTTTAGGTTGGATTTCCGATTTTTTTGTTGGGTTCGGGTTTAATATAGATTTTTAAACTCCGTCGGATTCAGTTCGCATTTGATTGTTGGGTTGGGGTTCGGGTTATTGATAATTCGTTTCGAATTTGACCCATTAACATCTGTAATTGAAATTGAGGAGTAATATATATAATAAGATCATGCAGCTAATTACCTTTCTACTAAGAATAAATAATAATTTTATATTTTTTATGAAATAAATAGTAGAAAAAAAATAATTTTTATCGAACTCCATTTCAATCCAAAAATCAATTTCAGTGAAATAATCAAGCCCTCAACATTCATCTCCGATAAAAAGATTCCTAAAATGTTAGTCCGGTCCGGTCCGGTTCAATTCTTCTTAAATAAAACCCGAAGCCCGGTCCGGTCCACGGAATATAAATAAAAAAGCCGAGCCGGCCCATTATTATTACGTTATCTCCGAGCTCTCCCCGGATTGGGCGGTGACCATACCACATCGCTCTTTATCCCCCTTCATCTTTTTCTCCCCCAAATACTCCGCAACAAATTAAAAATAATTAAAAATTTAAAATAAAAACAAAAATATAAAATATAAAAAAAAATAAAATAACTCATCAAAAACTCCCCCAAAAGCCGAAACCGAGAGAGAGAGAGAGAGAGAGAGAGAGAGGAGGAAGAAGAAGAAGAAGAAGAAGAACGAGACGCTTCGGCGATTTTTTGGCCAAATAATCGCCTCCGCCTCGGCCCAGAATCGCCGATTCCGCCTCTCCTCGCCGATTCCCGCCCGGAAAATCGGCGTCGCCCTTCGCCTCCCTCGAATCGCCCCTCCCCCTCCTTCGTCTCCTCCTCCTCGCTCGTCCCCCATTGGGAGATCCGCGCGCATCGCGTTTTCGCAGGGGAAATCGCGTCAATTCGGATCGATTAGGGTTTCTGCGCCCGATTTTGGTGCATCTTCTTCGGTTCTTTGGATTTCTCCGGGTTTTTTTCTTTGGTTTTGAAGCGGGGGATTTGGGGCTTCGCCGCGGGATTTACCCGCGCGTGGAATGCTGCATGGAGAGGGGCGTCGTTAGGGTTTGGAATCGCCCAAGTTTGCTGCAGATTGCTGGGGTATTCCCATCGGGGTGAGCTCTTCTTGAAGCGAATCGAAAATTCCGAATCCATTGTGAGTTTTTTTTTTCTATAATACCATTCTTATTCACCTTCTAATGTTACTGTTCTTATGTGTTAGATCTTTTCTCTTTAGTAGTTATTCTTGTAGACGATTGTGCTGTATTTAACAAGTTAAAGCGGAATTAGGGTTACGTATGGTTTTAGTTTCTTCAACACTTTTGGCAATTCTGTGACGCATGATTGTCTTGTGTTGAAACTACCTTCTTATAATGAAAACAGAGAAGATCTAGAGCCAGTTATATAAATTTCATATCAAACTTCAGTAATCGAGTTGTTATTTCTCGGGTGTATTAGGAATATTTTTGGGAGAGATTTTGTGTGCGCGTGCGTGCGTGCGGGGATCGTAGATATTGTAATCAGCATTTTGATTTTGACCATGCTTTGAATGAGAATTGTGAATAAGTTTTGATTAAACGTGCCTCTGTCGGTTTTATTGTTCTATCTTTAGTCTTGTGGGGTAACTCCTGGAAGCCTCAAGAACCACTACCGGGTAGTTATATTTTTTACTTACTGTGATTTTGAATGACCATAGGCTTATACATCTGTTGAGATTTTATAATTTACATGTTGTAATATGCCTACGCCATCTGGAAACAGTCAATGCTTCATGTGCTACGCTTTTCTTTTCAGGTCCTGGTGAAATATTTTAATATCTAGGTTCCTTGCATCAGAAGATTGATCTTAATGTTGTCCTTTCAATCATTTGTCAAACTCCAGGTACCACGCTGCTTATGGCCCTCAGGAAACACAAACCGCCTGGTGATGCTTCTTTGGTTAATACAGCATCTCTGAATTTACCAAACAAGGTTGTCAAAAAGGTCAATCCTGTGAAGTCGGGGATGGCGACAGACCTCAATGCAGAGAGTGATGTAGATATTGATTTGAGGGAAGTGTATTTTCTGATCATGCATTTCTTATCAGCTGGCCCATGTAAGAGAACATATGGACAACTGTGGAATGAGCTTCTGGAGCATCAACTTCTACCTAGAAGATACCATGCTTGGTACTCTAGAAGTGGGGCTCGAAGTGGAGATGAAAATGATGATGGCATGTCACTCCCATTGTGCTACGCCAATTTGGTAGAGAGGTATTGACCAATATATCAATGTGCAGTTTACAGATAAGTTGCATTTTTTATTTTTGAATAGTTAGCGTGCGCCTTTATTTGGTTGCTAACTTATGTAGATTTTGGGAACAGTTCTTAGTTTGATTGTTGCTTTCTAGGTACCCTCACATTGCAAAAGATCACTTGGTAAAGCTTCTGAAGCAATTGATTCTGAGTATTGCCCCTCAACCGCATGGCATGATTGGTGGCGGTCCTCCTAGTGCAGCTGATGTCCCTACACTTTTGGGATCTGGTTCCTTTTCTCTTCTCGCATGTATGCCATGCATATTATTATAAATTTATTATATTCAGAATTTTTTATATTCTTACTATCTACCAGACCTTCATCTTGTTATTTATATGTAGGAGTACTGAAAACATATTGTCTCTTTCAGATGATAGGTGTAAGGAAGATAAAGGAGCCAAGAAAGTGCCTGTTTATTTGCGCTGGCCTCATATGCAGGCTGATCAGGTCAGAGGATTAAGTTTGAGAGAGATAGGAGGTGGTTTCACCAGACACCATCGTGCTCCATCTATTCCTGCAGCATGTAATGCCATTGCTAGGCCATCAACTCTTGTGCAAAAGATGCAGATCATTAAAAAATCGCGGGGACATCAGAATGCTGTCTATTGTGGTGTGTATAATTTGCTTGTCTTTTTTTTTTTTTTTTCCTCCCCCTCTCTTCCCTGGAATATCATGATCTAGAATATATCTGTAATTACATAGTTATTTGGCTCTTTCCTATGGGTACAAATGCATTTGCAAGACATGGTATGTTATTGAATGCATGAACAATTTGCTTTTTTGTTAGTCAAATTGCATGCAATTTCTCTCAGTGAATTCATGTTGTTTCTATAGTGACTTGCACTTTGTTCGTATGTCCTGGTTGAATGGATCTTTCAATCTTTTTTTTTTTTTGAGAGAGAATGGTAGCATGCTACCCACTTCATTTTTTTAGAAATATACTTAGCTAGAAATGTTAAGCAATTAGGCTTCAAACTTGAGATCTCGGGTATTAACCGTCAAGCCCTATGCCACTTGCACTAGGGAGGGTTGGTGGTTGAATGGATCTTTATATACAGCGTGCAAATCTTTTCTTTTGATGGATCGAGAAACTAGTTCTTTTACAGCTATTTTTGAACTAGATAAGGCATTAGAGTTAATTTTTCATGTTTTGCTAATATTTAATCATTACCCGCTCTCTGGCATTCTGTTTATACATGCTTGATTTGGGTTTTGCATGGTCTTACCATTACTTAGTTTTTGGTTTGCATAGAGATTTGTTATTTGACTGCAGTGTTGTAACTACAACTTGAAATGATTTATAACATCCACATCTAATTGTGCTGTTTAAGTTTAACATTTTGTAGTTAGGTCCTGTCAAAATAGGAGAAATTGCAGTTCTTTGGCGTCAGGTTTTTAGAATGTTGGTTGTCACTAGTTGTGAACAATAACAGTTCATTATTAGATATGTCAATTGAAAGATATATGCTATGTGAAATTGGTAATCCTCTTTCTTGTTACTTGTGAGTGTATATGTCTGTTAGTTCACTTGAGTAACAAATTGGGATGATGTTCAATTATTTGTCTTGTTAACCATATTGCTAAAGGTCAAGATACACACCATTGTTTCTCTCTGAGATCGTCATACGTCTTGGGCTCTTTATTAATCTACCTATTGCACCCTCTCTTTCTCTATTTTTTTTAAAGAATTTTCAGATGTTTCTCTGACTATGTTTCATTGCTCATCGTGCATCTATAGTTTACTTGATCGGTAAAATGCAGAATATTTTTGCTCCCTGTTGTCTCTTTTCAGGCTTTTGTACTTGAATATCGTACTTTATTCTTCTGCTGATTTTCTATTTGTTTTCAAGCTAATTCAATCTTTTTTGAAATTGTCATCAAAATTTGACCCCTTTTTTTCCATTTTAAAATCTCAACTTGACGTTTGATTCTGCAGCTACATTTGATCGCTCTGGGCGTTATGTCATCACTGGGTCGGATGATCGCCTTGTAAAGATCTGGTCAATGGAGACTGCCTTTTGCCTGGCCAGTTGCCGAGGACATGAAGTGAGTCTGTTCTGTTTCTTTGCACTTTGAACTGCGAACTATGATCTCTCCCCTTCCATGATTGAATTTGTGTATCTGCTTTGCTTTTGTGAAGGGTGACATCACTGACTTGGCTGTGAGTTTCAATAATTCTTTGGTGGCTTCTTCTTCGAATGACTTCATCATCAGAGTGGTAATTTCTTGTCTTTAGGTGTCTTCCTATGAATTGATCACTGTATCTTGTTCCTCTTTTTCTTCTTCTTCACATCGTCGTTGGATTGCTGCAGTGGCGTATACCCGATGGGCTGCCGATTTCAGTTTTGAAGGGGCATGCTGCAGCTGTAACTGCTATTGCATTTAGTCCTAGGCCAAATGCTGTTTACCATCTGCTATCGTGAGTTCAATTTTTTGACTGCATTATTTGGCTATGCGCCAATAGCCAATCTTCTTGGGGATATCTAGAAATAGGAAAATTTTGTCACTTTATTTTTTTCTCATGCCTATCTTAATAAGTCATTAATAGGGATCAGCTACCTTATTTGCCTGCAGGGTAGGGCAAAAATAATTTGGATGAGATCCATCAAACCAGCTTTGCATCAAAGTTTTGCTGGATATGGTTTAGGTTTCCTTATCTGTAATCAAATCAGTATTTCTATCCACTCCCTGATATACTTTTTGGGATAGCATCATAGGAATATTGGTTCGAGTTGTCCATCTGATATATCTTAAATGCCCATATATTAGAAAATACAAAACTGTAAAATAGTAGCTTAACTGTATGTATGTCTATTTTGGACAAGTCTCAGATTGGTTCATTCTATATATTGGTTATGGAGCAGCGTATTACCTACTATATTTGTATACATGTGAACCAAAAAATTATTGATATGTAGGTATCCAATTCATTGTTGTCCAGCACCTCATAGTGTGAATGGAGGATGATGGAAGAAGACTTCACTTCTTGTTATGCAAATATTGTTTGAAACTATATTGTCCATCTGTATGCCTATTCATATCCAGACAACAAATGTGCATACATATGTGGGTTATCCACTATCCAATCTGTGTCTTATGCGTTTTCACCCGAATTGCTGATATGAGGAAGGGGAATTAACTTGTCACATCCCCCGCTAGTTTAGGGATGTACAGAGGACACTAGTTCAGGAATAAGTAGAGGAATTGAGAAGACGCCTTTTCTCTTCAGAATTCCCAAATATCTGATGGCTGTTATTATTACATCTCTGCTAGTTTTCAGTTGAGCAGAGACAAGGATCTTTTGCTTACATAAACTCTGGAGCATGTCTTTCTTCTTCATCTTTATCCATGTATATAATGTCAGACGCTTGTCTCATTTAGTTGCTTTCCTTTTGTTTGCTGAGCAGGTCCTCTGATGATGGGACTTGCCGCATTTGGGATGCTAGGTACTCTAAACCCAGTCTGCAAGTATATAGTCCAAAGCCTTTAGATACTTCAGCTGGTTAGTTTAATATTACTTGGTTATTTCTTTTCATTAGAGGTTTCAGTCAATGTGACCCTATTCTGAAAATCATGAGATGATGCCAGGAAAGAACAACGATCCTTCTCCCAGTGCTGTGCAACAAAATCATCAAATCTTATGTTGTGCATTCAACGCTAATGGAACCGTATTTGTCACTGGTAGTTCAGATACATATGCAAGGGTACAGTGTTATATAATTTCTTATTCTAGAAAAGAAGTTGATTGTACTTTTATTGTCTCTAGTCATTTTGAAAATTATGAGGTAGTCAGGTTTAATTTAAATTGCCAATTGCAGGTCTGGAATGCTTTTAAGATCAATCCTGATGAATCTGATCAAAGGCATCATGAGATGGATCTGTTATCTGGCCATGAAAATGATGTCAACTATGTCCAATTTAGGTTTGCTGGCCATGAATATGATGTCAATTATGTCCAATATTTTTTTTCTTTATGCACTTTGATCATTTTGTTTTCTCTTGACTTAGTGGCTGTGCTGTGGCACCTAGATCTTCTACAGCTGATACACTGAAGGAAGATAATCTTCCCAAGTTCAAAAATTCCTGGTTTGTTTATGTCACTAGTTCTACGAATTTCAGTAATAACGATTCTGTCACCTGTTCTATGAATTTCAGTAATAACGATTCTCTCTTTGTAAATCTCACATATTACTCTTAAATTCATTACTGATAGATTGTTTATGTTTCTCAGGTTCACTCATGACAACATTGTCACCTGCTCTCGTGATGGCAGTGCAATTATTTGGATTCCGAGATCCCGTCGGTCTCATGTAAGCACTATTTGGGTTGAAAGTGTACTTATATTCCCTTGCCAAATTGCATCAGAAATCACAGTTTATCTATTGTCAGCAAGTGATATGAAAGTGTTGATACAATCATGTATGTTAAATTGAACTTTACTATTTGTTGAAGGTTCTGAATATGAGGTAGAGAGATTCAAACTATCCATCAGTATTTTCTGTTGTTGTTTTTAGTAGTTTAGATTTTGTCATAAGATGTCTACCTTTTCTTTTGCAGGGAATTGTGCTTGTGCTGATGTTACCTTTTTCACTTTTTTTCCCCCTTTCCTCCTCTCATGTTTTTTAATGCTTTATGCAAATAAAAGAGGGAAAAAGAATTAGAGGGATGTATTTTGGTCTAGATTGTAATGATGATCTTCATGCTACGGCAACCTTACATTATCTTAAAATCTTTCAAGATATCCGTTGTGATGGTTTGTCTGTCTCGCCATTGGTTCAGGGAAAGGTTGGGCATTGGACGCGTGCCTATCATCTTAAGGTTCCCCCACCACCCATGGCTCCCCAACCTACCCGTGGGGGTCCACGTCACAGGTGTCAGCCAACTCCTCGTGGTGTTAATATGATTGTATGGAGTTTGGATAACCGCTTTGTACTTGCTGCAATCATGGGTAAGTGATCTGCTGCTTCATGTTTCATGCGAATGTTGTAAATACTTAAAGCTATCAGTATTTTTTTCCTTTTTGTTTACTATGGTGAATCCTGCAATTCTTTTTCTATAGCATGTTGAAACAAATCCATGGTTTATTAGACATTCCAAGTCTCATCATGACTGTTTCTTAATAAATGAAGTGAGGTAGTTAAGTAATGGGTTTTCACAATTATAATGTATATAGTGAAAGAAAGGTCTATAAAGCTTTACGTTCACCAGCTAGTAGCATCTCTACTATATCTGAGACCTTAATCTGTTGACAGAGATATTTCCAGCCCCACAATTTTGGTGGGAATTGTTTATTTTCTCTTGTCCTTCAATTATTTTCCTCAATGTGTTATTGTTTTTATCAGATTGCAGAATATGTGTTTGGAATGCTTCTGATGGTAGCTTGGTCCATTCGTTGATTGGTCACAAGGAATCAGTTAAGTATCTTAGTATACTTATTCCAATATTTATATTTCTGATATCGTGGTTTTGTGGTGTTTCTGTTGTGGCAGCAGCTTATAACCTACTGTGACACACAACTTTCATATTTAATATAGATTTTTGTTGAATTATTTTGATAATTCTTTTCTTTTCTGTAATTCATATGTTTTTATTTGCCACAAAGTACTCGAAACCTTGATCTTTACAATGTGAAAGAAAAATCTTAGTAGATCTTCAATTTTGTTCTCCTTATTCACTATCCTCTTTGTTACTTGTTTATTTACCACTTAAACATTATTCTTTGGTCTTTCCAATATTTTAATAGTACCTTATGTGAACCGCTTTTGCACCTGCGTATGTGCTGGCCTACTTATGCATGGTAGTGTCTCGGGTATCCATGAAGTCGGACATTAATGTTCTTTGTTAAATTGGTCTTTCTGAATAGACATTATTGTATTTTGTATTAAGCATAGAAATAGGCAATAACTTAAATATAAATGGGATTCTGCAACCAAATCTTTGTTTGCATGTAAATGGAAAGATAGGTCCAAATTTTGAAGAAATGTCATACAAAACGTTGTAAAAATTTTCTTTTTTTGTTACAATTTATTTTATTTGATTGCTAGAACTCAAAATTGTTGTAAGAAATGGGAAGGAAAGAAAGAAATGGGAAGGGAAGAATTATATTTAATTTTTCTTTACTGGAAACGATATTTATTGAGAAGCACCTGACTCTCTGTATAATTACTTAGTTCTCAGAGATTACAAAGATTATTCCTTCATCGTCCTGCCACTGTCTTGTCTACCATTTTTATCCATGAAAGTGAATTTTTTAGTAGCATAATGTCTTCGTTGGATTTGCATTTAGTGACAAAAGAGCTGATTCAGTCTTCTATTTAGTGCACAATATTCCTATTATTCCTTTTTATTGGTATACACTTTTTATTGCTATACTCTCACAACGTAAGAAGTTTTAAGTGGTTTAGTTTTGACAGTAGCCTCTCTATTATTGACAGACATTTGTTTTGGATGTGCATCCTTTCAACCCTCGGATAGCTATGAGTGCTGGATATGATGGGAAGACAATCATCTGGGATGTAAGTTTCTGAGACGATCTTTCCAGAAAACAGCAATTTCTTTTCTTACATGTTAATGTTTGCTGATAATTGCGTGTCTAGATATGGGAGGGGAAACCAGTACAGATTTATGAAACAGGACAGTTTAAGCTGGTGGATGGGAAATTTTCTCCGTAAGTAAACTGTATAATTTGCATGTATTTGCATTTCTGCTTTTCTCAGACTACTCTGCTTGAGTTTCTTCTTCATTTTATATGAAATATGCCTCTTAAATATCTTAATGAAACTTTTTCACATTAATAAAAAAGAACCTTTTGACTCTAGACTTCTATTTTGAGTTTCATTCCTAACCTCCTAGCAGCCAGCATTATTTTCTTGTGATCTCCCAGTGTAACAAAATATACAATATGTTATAAATTAAATTTATCATATGCTGGTGAAACATTTCTTAACTTGAAAACTTGGGAAATGTGATTCAGAGATGGAACATCAATCGTTCTCTCAGATGAAGTTGGACAAATATATATTATAGCCACAGGGCAAGGAGAGTCTCAAAAGGACGCGAAATACGATCAGGTGTTTGCATCAGTTGTTAGCTTATGCAATAATTTAGTATTATACTGCTTTCTGTTTTGTAATTCTGATTTGTGTTATGTAACAGTTCTTCCTGGGAGACTATCGACCCCTTATCCAAGATACAAATGGAAATGTTTTGGATCAGGTTTGTTTTTGTCCATTGTGCTCTTCATGTATCTGGTTTAGAGACTGCTTAGTACAAATTGTACACTTGCTTTATAGCAAAATGATATCTATTGAAGAACGAACAATCAAAAGAAAAAAAAAATAGCCAGTCTAATTCCATGTAAGTAGAATGGTAAATATCCTATGCTAGACTTCAATATTAATTGATGGAGGTGGTCCGTTTTATATCACATGGTTATCATTTCTATCTCCAAACGAATATGTGCCAAAATTGACACTTCAGATTCTCACGGGCAAAGATTACCTACTAGGTTTTGGGCTTGTCAGTTCCTAATTTGTATGTGGGCTTGCTGAATATTTAATTTGAAGAGTCTGAAAATACCCTGGTCTTTTTAGTTTTTGCCTTATATTCCTTTCATGTTATTTTTTAGTTCCTACACTGGGATTTGCAGTGAAAGAAACTTGAGATATTTTTACATTTGCCAACTTCAACTTTGTCATTCTTGATTGATCCTAAAGTGTGTTTTTTTTTTTTTTTTTTGGTTTTTTGGGAGTGGTGGGGAGCTTCATCCCTAAAATATAATAGTAGACAAACCGAATGTTATTTTTATTATTTTACTTAGTATGCTTGAATTGACAGACCGGACTTCTGGTTGAATGAGAAAAAGAACTACCACACGAACTTGTTACCATTTTAACAATATTTAACTGCCAATGTAAGTTACAAATTTTCACTACACAAGTGATATAACTGCCAATGTAAGTGATAAATTTTCACTACACAAGCAAATTAAGTGCCAGTATTTTAGATCTAGACAGAAACAAGTACGTCACTAAATCCAGGAAGGTTCAACCAGTTGATCAGATCATAGTCCTGATCTAGTCTTATCTTTTGTTGGACTTTAGACCCAAACCTTTTGGTGCCAAACTCGGTCAAATTTTTTCAGATTTTGAGTGTCTATAATTTGGGAACCTGCGCTTACTCAGAGAGAAGATAGTGGAGCTTATAGCTACTGCATTTTGTAAATAAAATGTCTATATGGTAAGTTAGACACATGATAAACCTCCTTACACGCACATATCCACACACACAAAAAAAAAAGAAAAAAACAATAAGAGGGATTAAATAAGCTCTGCAGAAGGTGGCAAGTTCTAGATGTAATGTAAGAAGAGGAATATTTGTTTGGTTCACTTCTTGTCTTAATAAGATTAAAAAGAAAAGGTAAAAGTTCTGGTATTCTTTCATTACTAGTCTGTCACAGATTTAAAAATTATAAGCAGAATTTTTCTCTTTTATTGGATATAAACAATTGGCATGTGCCCTCTTCCTTCTATGTTATACACTATATTTGTCTAATCTCTTTCTAGTCTTGCGTCATGGTTTATCCCATATAGCTTCAGCGAAATGCTGGCAGAATATCTGATGTGATTTGCAAAGTAAACGATATGAATGTATCATTCTGCACTTTTCAGCAATTATTTGAATTTTCTTGAAGATCTCTTCTTTTTTAGTGTAGACTTACTTTAGAATTGGTTTTTTGTTGTGTTGCATTTTACTTTGCCTTCTTTTTTACATTCTGCTTATTAATGCTGCATCAAATCCCAGGAGACACAACTCGCACCATATCGAAGGAATGTCCAGGATTTGTTGTGTGATGCAAGTAAGTGATAAACCAAATGTTTGTTGGGGCTTCACAAAGTCTCCTCTTTTTTTTTTTACACGTCTACTTGAAAAATGCATTTCTTACAAAGATACCCCAGTAAGGAGTTCTCCAACCTGTGGAAGGAAGTTGGTCTTGTATAAGAAAAAGTTTTAAAAGGGTCACTTTTACAAGTACGAGAGCGTATAAACAGAACTTCAAAGTTTTTGAGGTTAGGTAGGGATTTCTATGTGAATACATAATTATGAAGGGATATAGTTGTACCGATTTGATTATTCTTCTGAGCATCTCTGTGCTTGTCTTTGGTGACAAACATTATTATATCTTATTTCAGGTATAATACCATACCCTGAACCTTATCAGAGCATTTACCAGCGGCGCCGCTTAGGCGCACTAGGTATCGAGTGGCGTCCTCCATCAGTAAACTTTGCCGTGGGTCCCACTTTCAACCCAAATACGGGTGATTTCCAGCCATTGCCAATTATAGACCTGGAGAGGTGGGCTGAGCCGTTGCCAGAGGTTGCGGATGCTGTTAATTGGGAATTAGAAAATGAAGCGGTTCAGACCGATGATAATGATTCGGAGTATAATGTCACTGACGAATATTCAAGTGAAGGAGAGCCGGAAAGTCTGAATAGCAGCTCCTCTGGTGATTCTGTATCTAGTGCGGAAGACAGTGGGGTTAGCCTTAACAAGGAAGGCCTTCGAAGATCTAAAAGAAAGAAGCACAAGCCAGAAGTAAGAAGCAATCTGGGAAACTCTCTCTCTCTCTCTCTCTCTCTCTCTCTCTCTCTTAATTGACACTTTGTTTGCCAGGCTGAGTTTACTTCTTCTGGGAGGCGAGTAAAGAGACGGAACCTGGATGAACGTGATGCAGTGACAACATCAAGGACCAATAGAGTGCGGAGGTCAAGAAATGGGCATTTAGCATCAAAGAAAAAATCTTCTAAATCTAAGTCACTAAGACCTCAAAGACGTGCTGCATGCAATGCTCTCAATTTGTTCTCCAAGATGACTGGAATTTCGACCGATGGAGAAGAGGAAGATGAAATGGACAGCACTTCCTCGGAGAGTGAGTCGATGACGCTTCCTGATTCGAACAGTCAAAGTGTTGAATCTGAAAAGTCAATGCGTAATAGCCAACCGAAACAATCAAAGGATAAAGAAGTCCTTAGAGAGTGTGAAGATGTTGAAAAACCTTCTCAGCCTGTTGAAGCTCCGGAAAATACTGGAGTGAAGAGAAAATTGGTACTTAGGTTACCAAATCGTTGTTCAAAAGCTGTTGTTCCTTCAGACAGCATGAAGGCTGAGGTCCCCAAACAGGAAACAGCCGATCATGATGAAGCTAACACGATCAAATGGGGTGAGGTTAAGTTGCGGTCATCTAAACGTCTTAAGTTCGTTGACTCTTCAGCAGGAGATGCAGAATGTCCTGGCACTTTTGAAGGCGACACTAATGGACATCCTAATTCCAATGATGAGTGCGGAGCATCTTCAAGCCCTAAGTACCAAGCTCATGGGGTTAATGTAGTAGGCAGAAATGGTCGACATGTAGATTTTGCTTCCCAAGAATTGAATGATGGGCTAATTAAAGAGGCCCTTCCTGAGTGGGATGGTAGCAACCGGCAGTTGCTAGGGCATGCTGACCAAGAAGACCGGCTTTCTCTTCAAGCCAATGGCAAGACAACTGAATCTGTAATACACAAGGATGAGGACTTCCATGATAGAGGTATTGTGAATGGTAAAAATTCTGGCTGTACAGATAGTAAAAATGGTTCTGCCCAAGGCCAACAAGTTGAGACTTGTAGTTCACAGCCTGTGTATCGAAAGATTAGGATCAAATCAAGAGGATTAATGAAGGAAGATAACAGTTCATCTTCCAAATTAAAATCACCTGATTTAGGGGATTTGAGGACCTCTGGGTCTGAACAAATGATAAAGAGTCAAATGGCAGCTGAAAAAAGTAGGGTGTCTGTTTTGGATGAAGAAGAAGAGTCTATTGGGATAAATAGCAATACGGATCCACATGGTTCAAACAAGTTACAAGTGAACTCCTATTCTAAGATGTATAATACAGTTTACAAAAGGTCGAAGTCATCCAGGAGTAGGAAGAGTTTTGATGTTGATATTCATGAAATGGAGGAAAGCACATCTCTTTCAAACTATAGTGAAGATAGACAAGCAGAAACTAGTGTTGCTGCAGTTGATAGTGTTCGTGGATCGAGATTTAGGGCCACTAGGGCTAATTTTGGTTCTTTGGAGGCATCTACTAGTGGTGGAAGATACTTTTCGGATGCTCGTGATCAACTCCTACCTGATGAATGGAAGTCAGCCTCTAAAACTATAGTTGGTATGAGATCTGTTCGAAATAGGAGAGAGAATTACAGCTTTAGTGACCCAAGACCTTTGGACAAAAGAAAACACCAACCATCACGGAAGCTCTCATGGCTGATGTTGCTAGAGCATGAAGAGAGCTACCGATATATCCCCCAACAAGGTGATGACGTGGCATACCTGAGACAGGTATTCTTTATAGTTTTTTTAACTCTCCCCATTGCAAGTATCCAAGATGTGAACTTGTATAACTCTTACCTTTCTGCATATATAACCCTCAGAAAATACATGTATTTGTGTGTATATGACTTAGTTTTGGAATTTGCATCTATACTGCCTGTATTTGCATATATTCCGCATCTCTAAACTTTGCATCAAAGAATGTTGGAATAGTAACAAAGATTCATGAATCACACCATCATAACCCTATTTATTTGAACACACGCCCTTTGAGTTTTAGTAAAATTTCATCTCCATGCCGTATGTAAGGCATATAAGCAAATTGAGTTTATCATTAAGGTAAAATGTATGGAGACCTTTTCTACTAATTTTATTGGCACCCTTTTATTTATTTATTTATTTTTGCTTTGAGTTATTCTAGTCATTTAAATTGGGGATTGGGGTCTTCGTAGATTTAATGGTGATATCACTTCACAGAAAATGGAAAAGGGGTTTGAGTTAGCTGTTAGCTCCTAACAGCAAATAGAGCAGTTAAACATTTAACACAATCATCTATTTAATAAACTGCAATAACATAAATCATACGATCTTAGAAGTTGTGGTGGTGTAGATGAAAAAAAGAGAGAGTAAAGTATGCAAGTCAATTTCAGAATTGCCAATAGTTGAGGGAGTTCTCGGTATATTTTTACACTATGTTTAATATCACAGGTGCTGATAATCATCTTAGATGTATAATACATGTGAGAATTTGTAATTTTTGTAAATTACTTGTGCGAAATCCTGACATTTCAAGGTTGTAGACAAATACATGCATTAAAGTATTAGACTTGCAGATACGTACTTTAAGGGGCATATTTGAAAAGTTTGCATATAATGTTCATTTTTTCTTGTGTTTTTCAGGGGCATGAAGAATACATCAGAGGTTCACGGCAGTCACAAGAAGCAGGACCATGGAAATCGATCAGAGATCTTAAAGCTGTTGAATTCTGCAGAGTACGAGCCCTTGAATATGCTCCCTTCAAAGGATCGGGTGAGGGCTGCTGCAAACTCACTCTTGAGTTCACAGATCCGTCTTCAAGTGCTTTTGGGAAAGCATTCAAGGTCACTTTGCCTGAGCTCGTCTCTTTTCCCGACTTCCTCGTGGAGAGAACACGGTACGATGCCGCTATCGAGAGGAACTGGACCCACAGAGATAAATGCCAGGTTTGGTGGAGGAACGAGGATGGGGATGGAGGGAGTTGGTGGGACGGCCGCATTTTGGCGGTGAAGACCAGGGCATCCGAGTTTCCTGATAGTCCATGGGAGAGGTACGTTATACAGTACAAGGACGATGGGTCAGAACAACACTTTCATAGCCCTTGGGAGCTTCACGATGCAGACAGTCAGTGGGAGCACCCACATATTGATCTCGGGATTAGGGATAAGCTTTTATCCTGTATTTCTAAATTAGAGCACACCTCTGCAAGAAATCAGGTCAATTTCTTTCACTGATCCTCTCCTTGATGATGCTTTGGTTCCCTTTTGACATCATATGCAGAGTCTAAATCTTTTCCCTCCGCGGATCTTTCAGGACTGTTACGGCGTTCAAAAGCTTAATCAAGTAGCACAAAAATCTGATTTTCTAAACAGGTAATGCTTCGTGAGTTTTATATGTATATCCACAAATATCATATGCATATATCTGTACTGCGATGCTCCGACTATGTAGCGATATTAGGCAATAAAATAAAAAATTTAAAGATCAAGTTCGGTAAATACGAAATAGCGTAGCTAACCTATGCCCCTACCTAGGATCTGACATTTATTTTGATTCTCCATTGTATTCCTGCAGGTTCCCTGTTCAGTTCTCTATCGAGGTGATCAAGAGGAGACTGGAAAACAATTACTACCGAACTCTGGAGGCTGTCAAGCTTGATGCCTCCGTTATGCTCTCCAACGCCGAGTCTTACTTTGGGAAAAGTGCTGATATGTCGAATAGGATGCGCAGGCTCTCCGACTGGATCACACGCACGTTCTCGTCATTGTAGTCCGCATCAACAGTTTTGTAGCAGGACGAGCTCTTCTTAACCCGCAGCTTTATGTAGATTCTCATACCAGCTTCTCAATCTGCAGCTCATTACCCATTGATCTTCTCCGATTTTATTCTTTTTTTTTTTCCTTCTATGTAGGTGGTAATTGGTTTTCCTTTAGGAAAATTGTTTCAGACTCTTTGAGTCATGGGAATAGCGGGAATGATTGACTTGGAAAATCACTATGTACAGAGTTAGTTCTCTTCATTAATAATTTTAAAGAAATGAAAAGAAGAATGCTGACACTTTTATTCTTTCTCCTCAGGTGCCTTCTCTGTTTTTCGGTATTATCTTCTCCAATAACTATGTCTAAGTAATTCATCTTGTGTGGTTTATTATGCATCAAACAATAAAATCCCAGCTTAAATTAAACGTGGAGCCACTTTACTGTGCAAATTCGGCTTGCGCGGTTTTGGGCAAGTTTAATCAAGCATTGTAGCTGATTTTGTTTGACGGCTCGGATCGAATCCCCAGCCCTACTAACCTGATGCACGCACTCATGTCCATCCCTTTATTACCCATCTATGGTAATGCCTGCAGTTCGCTGTATGTAGCAGCACAGGAACGAACAAAATTACCGCGAGCAAACACGAGCAATTGAATCATCTTCTTTACCAACAAGAAGCGGTTTAATATTAGTTCAAAAGCGACATCGCTAGTTAATGCAGTTCGTGTCATCAATGCTCTCAATACTCGGCTCAAATCATCTGATAACGTTCAGATAACATCACACACCGCGTACAGTCAACAGAGTTAAGAAACTCCGCCGGAATCGATTTTTCTCTTTTCAACCTCAAAAATTTAGCCCATACATGAAATGTTAAATAGAAGAGAGGTAAGACTAGTTTTACGAATCGCTCCGCCTTACATCAATCCCTCCACCTATGCCCACAGCTTGGATTGCAGCAGACGAAGAAAAGAGTCATACCTTCCTCGCCTCTGCTAGTAGCCTGCAATTTTTTTAAAACAAAAATTATTTTCTGTGCACAGAGAATGCATTCGAAACAAACACCGACCGAAACAATACTACTCCATCAGATATCAAATTGCACGTAAAGTGTGATACATCAAGCTATAGATGAGAAAGTGTGCTTATCATTGATTATTATTTTCTGGGCCATCTTTTCAGTAGATAGGAAGAAGATTATGTTGCAGCGAAGCAAAAGTTCTTTCTACTAAATGCAAAGTTATCGACCTATGAATTTATCTACTTAATCACTGGTAGCATTAAGCATACTACTTTACAAGGTTGAATTAATTTTAATTAACAAATTTGCTTGTCTATATATGTCTAAGTTATACTCTTAATAATTGTGAGAGTGGCACTTTTGTTCATGAATGCTAAGACCAAGATGTACATACATAAGGAAGTATACAAAGCAGCAAGGATTTAAGTGCCGTGGCACGGAGTCATGCCGAAAACTTGCCGGCACGGTACGGCACGGTGGATACGGCCCGTGCCGATGGGCACTTAAAACCTTGCAAAGCAGTGAAGTAACTTCAATAATTTGAACTGAGAGAATTAAGGGTAACTTCGAAAGTATATTTTGCTATTCCCCTCTTTATTACTTTCATGCAGCCTTAGAACCTAGAGATTCGTATGTGTTAGCACACAACTCGCTGAAACAAGGTGAGAGCCAAGAAATCGAACCTGGAAAAAGACGGCTTCTGGATGACCGCACACAGCACACCGGACAGACTTAGTTCGAGGGAGGGTTGGATCGCCCGCAACGTCTTGCAGGACTTGCGTGCGTTCGCCAATCGCGTGATGCACCTCATTTCTATAGACACAATGGTAATCAGAAACTTCCTGAAAGAGCAGGGAGGAACTCCATCACAGACGATAAGAATATACAGTAAAAATATACACAATTTAGGAGAAATGAGAGCGCAGATCGAGAGATTCCAAGCTCCCACAATGCAGCAGCCAGAAAAAGTGCTGCTTAAATGCAACAACTACATCAAATTAGAAAAGGATAGAACTTTTGTATGTCATCTCAAGCAAGTTTTATATCCTATTCAAAGTTCTAAGGAGATTGTAGAAGATGAAATAACCAACACATGAAACAACTGTTGTTTGGAACGGTGTTTTCAATATTTGAATTCAACACTATCCTTCATATCCGGGTTCCTTGAATTAAATGAGAGGAAACTAAACGAAGTAAGAAGCCTAGTAAGACTCGAACTCAAAGCCTTTTGCTCTGATATCATGTTAAGTAATGCGTGAAACAACAGTTGTTCTACAATAGCTTAAGCTATTAGAGAATGATGTTTTCAATATTTATATTCAACAGAAGCTGAGATCTTATAGTTGTATAAGAACTATCAATCTTGACTTTAGTCTTTAGATTCGCTAAAATGCCCAGCTATTTCAATATGCTTTGGATAGATAGAACCTGAAAAAAAATCTATTTAGCATTCAGATGTAAGGATATAGTATATTTTTATGCATAAAAGATCTATTTAGCTTGATTTCAAAAACAGGTTCTATATTCCAAAAGAAAAAGCTGCGCGATTCCGCAAACAAATAATCTAAAGCTTTCACCAGCTAAAATGAAAAAGCACTTCTGAAAGCAAACAGGAAGATGCAAAATCAATTTTCTGACTTTTCTAGAGTTTGTTCTGCAACTTTCTGAAAACGAACAGAAAGTTGCAAAACAAGTTCCTTTTTTTTTTCCCCTCTCTCTCTCTCTAACTCGATTAGCAAATTATATTACATCAAAGCTCCACTTTTTCCCACACCAAATTTAGGAAAAAAGAGATCAAATAAAAATAGAGAATGGGGAGGAGGAGGAGGATTAAGAACCTGGTGGTCACAGTTGCGGCATGCGTAGAGGAGGATCTTTTGCTCTCTATCCTCTTTTGGGTACAATATATTGTTGCTGTAAAAACCCCAAAAGAAAAAAAAAACAAAAAACAAAAAAGGAGCCAAGATTTAGTTAAAAGCCACAAAAGATGAACACTTTTTGAGTACTCCACGTAACACAGAAAAAAAGAAAACAGAAGAAAAGGGGGAAAAAAATGATATATATATATATATATATATATATATATATATATATTATTGGGACACTCAAGAGTGGAGTGGTGGTTCTTCTAATGGCGGGGTAATCCTCGATTTTGGGGTGTTCCCTCCCTTTTCGTCGAAGAGTTCCTTCGGGTGTCGTCTTCGACTTCGTCTTCGTCGTCGTCGTCGTCGTCCTAGATACTCATGGTACTTTAAAACGGCTCTTACCATTTAAAGGCTTCGGGGGTAGTACATTTTTAGGGAAGAAGNATATATATATAGAGAGAGAGAGAGAGAGAGAGAGAGAGAGAGAGAGAGATATATATATATATATATATATATCTCAACTCGATCTTATGAACATTTTCATAGTGGGTTCACTACGAACACACAAAAATCGGGAACCTACCTCTCTACACTCCAACTCTACTACCACCATCCACCACCATCCACCACCATCCACCTTATCACAAACTAGGTTCTTGATAATCATTAGTTTTTTATCTAGGTTACCGATTTTTGTGTGTTCATAGTGAACCCACTATGAACATTTTCATAAGATCGGGATGATATATATATATATATATATATACTCATCTCGATCTTATAAACATTTTCATAGTGGGTTAACTATGAACACATAAAAATCGAGAACCTACCTCTCTACACTCCAACTCTACTACCACCATCCACCACCATCCACCACCAACCACCTTATCACAAACTAGGTTTCCGATAATCATTAGTTTTTCATCTAGGTTACCGATTTTTGTGTGTTCATAGTGAACCCACTATGAACATTTTCATAACATCGGGATGAGATATATATATATATATAAGAGAGAGAGAGAGAGAGAGAGAGGGGTACATCTAACATAATTCATTCAATTTCCATAATCTGATAAGTTTGTGAATTTAACGGTATAAAACAATTCAAATATGATTAAATTTTTATGGAAATTTTTTTTTACTATTCAGAGTAAGATCAATACCTCTGATCTTAAATTTAAGTTTTTTATCATCAATTTTTATAAAATTTTTATTTTCAATCATTCATTTTTGGCCTTTTTGCATAAAAAATTCACTTATTTTGGACTTTTGCAAAATCGGGCCATCTTTTTCGTTTTTGCAGATTCGGTCCGCTTTTTCAGTAAACTGACCAAAATACCCTTATAAATTTTTCTCTTTCCTCTTTCTCTCTCCTTTTTTTTTTTTTTCTCGTTCTTTTCTTTCTTTTCCATGGACGCTGCCCGCGCCGTGCTGGAGCGGAGCGACCCGGAGTGGCGCCCGGCCGACGCCATCGACGCGTCCGGCGTCGGCCTGCTGCACTCGGCCATCGCGCAGGGCCGGCCGGACCTCGTCTAGCTGCTGCTGGAGTTCGGCGCCGACGTCGACCTCCGAGACCACCCGGGATTCGCCGTGCTCGAGTCCGAGGAGGTCAAGCGCGTCGAACTCTGAGCCCGACCGCTCGACCCCGACGCCCCGCTCAAGCCGGGGAAGCTCTATTTCCTCGTCGACCTCCCCCGCGCCGACCCCGAGCCCGACTACCGCCGCGTCGGCGCTAGCGCCGCGCGTTCCTACTAGGCGCCGGTGCCGCGCGTTCCTACGCGTTCCTACTAGTTGCCCGGTGACAACGATGACAACGAGGCCCCCCCGGCCCCGAGCCGCCGCACCTTGAAGCCCCATCGCCCATTGTCTCCGCTGCGCCTCGTGGCCTCCCAATCCGTCTCCCCCTACGTCCCCCGCCGCCGATCCGACGCCTCCGTCGAAGAAGAAGAAAAAGAAGAAGAAGAGAAAGAGGAAAAAAAAAAAAGCTAATAGTGCAATCTAGAAGAAGAAGAAGAAAAAGAAGAGAAAGAGGGAAAAAAAAATAGTGCAAAATTTTTTTAAATGATGCAATCTGGCCCTAATGGTGCAATCTGGACCATTACACCATTACACTATTTTACACCATTACACCATTACACCATTATAATGTTGCACCATTACACCATTACACCATTTACACTATTACACCATTACACAATTACACTATTTGTGCACCATTACACCATTACACGATTACAATTTTGCACCATTACACTATTATTCCATTTTGCACGCATTACACCATTTTCCACCCCTTTTTTTAACACTTCTTCTCCTTCTTCTTCCTCTGCTGTTTCTCTCTCTGCCTCTCTCTCTCTCTCTTCTTTTTTTTTTCTTTAACTCCTCTGCTGCTTCTTCTTCCTCTGCTGCTTCTCTTTCTGCCTCCGCCCTCGCGCGCCCTCTCCAGCCGTGCTGGCCCGCCCGGGCGGTGGAGCTTCCTTAGCTCCTCCGAGCTCCGCGCCCATGGCGTCGTCGACGGTGGAGACGAGCGACAGGGTGAAGCTCCACGCGCGAGTCTTCAAGCCCGCGGATCCCGTGTCGCCGCCAGCCCGCCCGGCCTTCGCCTCGTCCCCGCCTCCCCCGCCGTGCCGCCACCGCCGCGTCCACCGCCCTCGCCGGACGCGTCGACGGCGTCGGCCGGGGCCCACTCCGGGTAGCTCCGCTCCAGCACGGCGCGGGCGGTGTCCATGGAGCCCTCGGCGACGAGGCGGCGAGCACGGGCGAGCACGGCCGGGGACGACGACGTCTCTGGGAAAAGAAAGAAAAAAGGAACGAGAAAAAAAACGAAAAAAGAGAAGAGAGAAAAAAGGGTCCGCGGCGACGAGATCGAAGAAAGGAGAGAGAAAAAAAAGAGGAGAGAGAAAAATATATAAGGGTATTTTGGTCAGTTTGCTGAAAAAGTGGACCGAATCTGCAAAAATGAAAAAGGTGGCCCGGTTTTGCAAAAACCCAAAATAAGTGGATTTTTTATGCAAAAAGGCCTTCATTTTTAGACTATTCGTTTGATAGATAAATGATATTAAAAAATTATAAAATTTAGTTTACAAATACTTTCAATAATATAGATCAAGTTTAACAGAGTCGATAGTCAATTGGGAAATCTCATCATTGAAAATAACTTAATAGCACGGAAGCTTCCATGCTGCTGATAGGATACCAGCCGAACTCTCTCTCTCTATATATATATATACATATATTATGGGAAGGAAAATTCTATATTGGCATCAAATGTTCAGCTCCAATCTTTCTCAGTTTACTGGGCTAATGGTCTGCTTCTCTACCCTATTTGCTGATGAAGTACTCCCTTTTTTTACTTTTTTTTTAAGCAATACTGTATGTACATCTGTAGTATAGAATCTATAGATATAGAATTTATACCGTATAAATATCTAAGATTCATATTTTATTAGCCCTCTTATCAATTAATTTTTTATATTAAAAATTTTAAAAAAGTTTTGGTTTTTTTGAATATTTGAATATCTTGCTCGGTATGTCTTATTAACGTAATAAGAAATTTATATAGTTGATTAATAAAGAGTGTGATCAAACGCATAAAATGAAATATCATATTCAGTCTTCAAATTATTTTTTTAAAAAAATAAGATAAATTATCTCCTAGATAAAATATAGTATCCTATTAAATTATAAATAAAAAAAATTTTGAAAAATAAAAAATCAAACTCCATACTTACAATCGTATTAGAAAATCAAATTCCTTTCTTACCGGTACACTAGAAAATTCTTATATCATATAAGTTATTTTTAAATAGCTTATTCTAATTTTCGAATAGAACCTTTATGAATTCTAGAATGAAAGATCTAAAAATTTTAAGGCTAAATTATAAAAAATCTCCATGTAATAATCCGTTTTTTCACTTCCCCCCCTGACATTTAAAAACCTACACTTTGTCCTCTTGTAAAATAAAAAATGTTCACATGGGGGTTACGGTGTGTAAAATGATCATTTTATCCCTCGCCATTTTCGTCTTCTTCCTCATCTTCCTCAGCCGCCCTTTCGATCGGCCGCGATTCCCGCCTCAATCTGCCGCGATTTCTCTCTATTTCCTTCTCCACCTGCTCCCCTTCTCCTCTTGCACCCTCGCCGCCCCTCGATTTCGATAATAGTAGGGAGAAAATTGAGGTGGGTGTTGATGGAAAGGTAGGCAAGAGCAACGTGGGCGAAGGCGAGGCGGCGGAGGAGGGTGAAGGGGATGTGGGCGAGGGCGAGGCAGTGGAGGACGGCGAGGCGGCGAGCCAGAGGGAAGGAGGCGGCCAGCCGGAGAGAGGCGAAGCAACAAGGAAGAAGGCGGAGAGATACTTTCGGCATAAAAAAATATTTTATAACGGAACCCTAACGGTAGGAAGTGAAATGCACATTTTTCATTTTATAAGGGGGCAAAGTGTAGGTTTTTAAATGTCAGGGAAAAAAAGTGAAAAAGTGGGTTATTACGGAGGGTTTTCTGTAATTTAGTCAAATTTTAATATATGAATATATGGGACATTTTCTTTTTTTTTTTTAATGAGAGAGTTAAATCTTATATTTCACTCATTTTAGGACATACTTTTTTTAAATTTTTTATTATTACCAAAATATGATAGCACAAAAATTAAAAAATTAATAAACTGTCAATATGCAGGATTTAAATCTTACACATTGNGAGAGAGAGAGAGAGAGAGAGAGAGAGAGAGAGAGAGAGAGAGTATTTGGTGATTTACAAAGCTTTGGATGGGATATTTATAGTTGAAAAATATGTACACTTTTACATATAAATATAAATCTTATATTTCACTCATTTTAGGACATACTTTTTTTAAATTTTTTATTATTACCAAAATATGATAGCACAAAAATTAAAAAATTAATAAACTGTCAATATGCAGGATTTAAATCTTACACATTGTCTACGGGTATACTTTATATTCGTATCAAAACATGGCATTTTATTACTCATAAAAATTATTATACTTAATAATAAAAATTATAAAAAAATATTACTAAAATAAATAAGGCCAATTTACATAAAATATTCACAAGTTTTGAGCTTTTGCAAAACTAAGCCGCCTTTTTCGATTTTACATATTTGGTCCGAATTTTTAGTAAACTGATCAAAATATTCTTATATATATATTTTTTTTTCGCGTTCTTTTTTTTTTCGCGTCGAAAAAGGCGACTGAGGCGAAAGCGAAAACGGCCTCCATTGTCTCTGCACCTCACGCCCTCACCCTCGCCCGCGCACCACTCGCCCTACTCGCCTCCAACCCTGCCGAGGCTGTGCTGCGACCTTTTTTTTTTTTTTTTTTTTTCCCTCCTCCGCCGTCTCCGTGGCTGTCACGCCCCGAGCCCAATCCTTTTGGCCGGTTCGAGAGNGAGGACGACGCATTATCGCCATCATTATCGTCTCGGAGGGCCGCGGAGGCGGTGGAGGAGAGTTGGAGAGGAAAAAAAAAAAGGATCGCTGCACTCTCTTGGTGGGGTCAGAGGCGAGTAAGGCGAGGAGTGCGCGGGTGAGGGTGAGGGTGAGGGCGTGAGATGCAGAGACGATGGGCGCCGTTTCCGCCTTCACCTCCATCGTCTTCTTCGGCGAGAAAAAATAAAGAATCGCGAGAAAAAAAAAGAGTGAGAAAAAAGTATAAAAGTATTTTAGTCAGTTTACCAAAAATTCGGATCGAATCTGCAAAATCGAAAAAGGAGCCCCAATTTTGCAAACGCTCAAAACTTGTGGATTTTTTATGCAAATTGGCCAATAAATAATAAAATATCTATAGTTTGTGATGGTGAAAATGTATGAAAACACCCCCAACTACAATATCAAACGAATAGCCCCCTCAGCTAAATTTTTCTTAGATCCCAATGACAGATATAAGTTTCTTTCTATAATCTTGTGTCAAAGTGTTAAATATGACATTAACATGTTAATTAGATTTAATACATAGAGTAGTATACAAATTGATGTTGTGATTAATAAAACATTGATATTAACTATCATTATCTTATTATTAACGGATCAAATTTTCAATTCCCTCCCTTATGATGTTTTACTACTACGAGAAGATCACATTATCATACCATAGACTCAAATATAACGAATACTGTAAAAATGCGTCGCACGCTCCATATGAGATTACAAACATAATAAAGCAAATATTTATCACGTTGCACGAATTGATTACAATATTTTTTGTACATAATTTTAAATATATTTTCATACAACCTTATTGTAATAGTCTGATTACAATATATTTTTTTATAATTTTAAATATATTTTTATATATTTTCACCACCACAATCTTATTTTAGTAGTAGTATGCAACCAACTTCGTTTTTATTTTCTGAAAATAAAGTAACTCTTTTTTAATAGATAAACTCAGCTAAAAATATAAATAACTCCACCGATACTACTTTGCTTTCATTCTTAACAAATTAAACTCGGCTAAAAATATAAGATAACTTGACTTCGAATTTGAATCCCTGATACCAACCATCAAATTCTTAACCTACTGTGCTAAATCTGATCGGTAGAACATTTTGAATGAAAAAAAAAAACCAATTAACCGAGTACTAAAGCACCAAAAATTAATCTGCATAACACATGAAACAGAGAGAACAAACTAGTCCAAAAAGTAAATTGTGTTCATAACCAAGACTAAACAAAGCATGCACATCTCAGTTTTATGGATCCAGAGAAAGAAAAAAAAAGCACCTAAAGAGTTCAGCAGAGGACATATTAATTTAAAAGAAGCCTCTAATCAGAATATGCCGGAGAGTAGGTTGGCAGCGGTCGACAATGCGGCTCCGGTGATGGCGCACTGGACGATCTGCTCGTGGGAGGCGTTGTCGGAGGTCAGAGCTACCGCAGCTCCGGTGATCGCGCCTGCAACTGCGCTGTTCTTCTGCAGAGTACCGAAAACATGTTCAGTGGGAAGCACTTACTCTCACAAATGTGAATACAACAACACTTTCGTTCGCTACCTACGCAAAGTTAAGCTTCTACATAACTGCTATCTGAAGCACAGAAAAGTTTAAAGTCGAGCTTTTTAAAGAAAAAAGCTTGTAAATGTTTTTGTACCCCTCGAGGAATTTGAGCCACAGAGAAGAAAGAAAAGATGGAAACGCCGAAAACTGAAAGATAAGGGAGATTGGTAACAAACCCAATCATGAGTTCCGCGAACTTCCCTCAAACCGTAGGTTAAGCCAGAGTAAACTCCAGCAGCCATTCCTGCATACAAAGATAAGTAACATTTATCTACTATTATTATTATTATTGTTTTCGATTTACCGCGAAAGAGCTCATTGGAGATCTAGGTTGCTCTCTACATTTTCCGTAACACAGCAAGATCGGATTATATGTTGCCACATAAACCTTTTTTTTTAAAAAAAAAATCTCAAGATGTGTTAATTGTTGTGAACAAAATCTTCAATTACACCAATGCCTAATGCCCCATAAAGAACTCTCAGATTTTGAATACTTGGATAACTTAAGCAACAATTACGCTGTCGATTCAAACAAGTGAAAAGATTATGCAGCTTATTTTAACTTTTCTATAGTTTCTGCGGTAATTGTAATTCCGCTATCGTTCAATAGGATCATTCTTTGAAAAAAACTTGAAGCGGAAACTTAAAAAAGTTTTAGACTGATTACCCCATTGGAGTGACTCCTTGCTAGTATTCTTCACCTGCGATCATTACAAACTTGTTGTATCAAGAAAATCTGAAGAGTTTTAAATAAAAGTTTTTGTAAAATAAAATTACACAAGAACAAGAACAACAACAACAACAACAAAAAAAGGGGTCCTCTCACCACTACTTCCAGCGACTTCTTGCCGTTCTCCCCTGCAATGTGAATATGTGATCCAATCAGAACATTCTCAAAGTAAAATGATAAACGGATTCATTTTTGTATTGTCACTCCTGATTTAATAATATAGTTATTTGCGGTAAATAAGTTATATAACGTCCCAATTAGGGGTGGCAATCCAGCTCGCTGTTCGCGAGCCAACTCGTGTTCGGCTCGAAATGAGCTCGAGATCGAATCGCTCGTTTAGTAAACGAGCCGAACACGAGCTGAATTTTTCGGTTCGTTTAATAAACGAGCCGAACACGAGTTGAGTCAGCTCGCTCGTGTTCGGCTCGATAACAACTCGAATACATATATTTTATATTTATATAATTTATTTAATTTATATTTTTATATATAAATAAATAATTATATATAATATATATTTTTATTATTTAATTTTTAGCAAAATAAAAATATAAATACGAGTCTAATTATAAAAAGACTCATTTATATGTAAAGTTTCAACTATTAGATCAAAATCTAATGGATAAGATTTTAATAAATTTATTTTTTATATATATTTAATCTAATTTTTTTTAATTTATTGTTCGTTCGCCAGCTCGTATTCAGCTCGTTATGAATTTTTCGGCTCGATATTTTAACGAGCCAGCTCGTGTTCGGCTCGTTTATTAAATGAGCCGAACATGAGCGACCCCAGCTCGTTCGTGTTCGGCTCGTTTACACCCCTAATCCCAATAGTCTCATATTAGATGAAAAAATAATTCTTATAGAATAGATGAGGTTTCCACGGGAGTAATAATAATTTGACTTAAGCATTTTTGGCCGATAATTTGGATCCAACGAGTTATTCAGTAAGGCTACCTCTCACATCCGGGAACTTGTTCCTCTTGCTGCTGGCAGTGGCGATGTCGGGCACCCCGTCTGAATCTGCGACCACGCCTGCGAGGGCGAATTAAACAAGAGAAGGTGAAGCAACATTTACGTCAATGATGACATGAAGCGCATGCAGGAACTTAGTAGAGTTACCTTCCACCGCCGTGAAGTAGGCCTCTCGAGAGATCGCCTGGATTGCCCCGATCTGAACCGGACCGNTGTTATCTGTGTTTCTTTGGCTTGATGAGTAGGTTTGGTGGACTACCAACATGTTCTTGGGGTACACGCTGCTGAGGCGAGGGTAAAGAAGCGGCCTTGGGATTCAATTGATGCTACGAATTCAGGTGACACGTTTTTCTTGTATTTTGTTTTGAGATAAAAAAGTCTCCTTTTTGCCTGAAACACATTGTTTAATCACAATTATGTATTAAATGGTAGGAAAGAATGGGAGTGTGGAGATGGATGGGGCAGACATAATGATGCTGGTCCCGCCACTTTTCACTTCCAAGGACCGGCCAGAGAAAATAGTGTAAGTTGTTCTGCTCAGACGCAATGGATTTATTTTATCCTTCTTTCCACTTGTATAGAAATCTAGTGCAATTATTTTTTGAGAGAAGGTAGCATGCTACCGTTTCATTCATAAAGAGATTGAACTTAGCAAATGCGGGAAGCAACTAGGCTTCCACAGGACCGAAACCGAAAGCTGATATTAAAAAAAAAAAAAAAAAAAAAAAAAAAAAAAAAAAAAAAAAAATGCCAGTAAGACTTTTGTTCGAAACTAAGGTGATTCTCAGTGAACAATTTTACAATCTAGATCCGATTATTACAAAGCTTTTTTTTCTTTTTTCTTTTTTTTTTGGTTGGAAAAGAATTAAAGCCTCGTAAAAAAAAAAAAAGAAAAAGAAAAAAAAAATCTGTTTAATTGTACTTGATCACGTAAAATCTAAACATGAAAATTGGCTTTCTAAAAATGATTTACCCCAGCGGCCTTGACGAAGCTCTCGGCGATGCGGTTGAGGAGGGGATGGCCGAGGTCGAAGAGCCACCCCTTCTCCATGCTCCGTATCTCGTCCAGGAACGTCCGCGTCTCCAGCTTTCCCCCGTTGCTGCTCATCTCTCTCGATCCTCTCTCTCTCTCTCTCTCTTTGATCCCCCACTCCTACCTACTACCTATTATATATATATATATATGCCTTTATCTATCTATGCTCTTTCTCTCTCTTTTTCACACACACGGACGCACGCACTGTTTCCGCACAAGAGAGAGGTGGTGGGGTAATAATAAATAATGAAATGTAGTAATGTAGTAGTGTGATGTGATACAGGAAGAGATGATCGAGTTTGCAGTTTTAGTCGGCGGAAGAAGAGCTCTCTCTCAAGAAGAAGAAGAAGAAGCAGAGGAAGTGGGCCGGCTGGGCTACTGCTGCTGCTGCCACGTGGGGAGGGGGTTCTGGGGGACGCGTGGAGGAACAGGAATGCGTCGTGGCGCTTCCGGAGGAAGTGCGCGACCATTAGCAGTGGTAATCACCAGCGTATTTCTCGAGTATTGTTATTGTTATTACTATTTCTTTTCTAGTTTTTAATTGCGATCGGAAGTGCGGTGAAAACACCTGTACATTTCTCTTTCTCCTTCTTTCTGCTGCTTCTTCTTTTTTTTTTTTTTTATTCTTAAACTAGTCGCGATTCGAACGGCGCTGCAAACACCTGGCGAGAGCCCACGCAAATGGAGGAATTAAATAATATATATATATATATATATACTAATACCATGCGTAAGCACCAACAATTTGTCTATAAATATATCTTATGTCTAATTAACAACTGCTCTAAATAATAATAATTTACAAGTAAAATAATTTTAGTTTGATAATGATATGTATCCGATTATCAATTTTACCCATGGAATCCAAATTTAATACGCTAAATTATAATTTGATAAGAATAGACGGATAGCCGATGGTGTAATTACGAATCACAACAGCCACTGGCGAGCGCGTCAGCTACTTTCTCACCAATTCAGCAAGTATGATGCTATTAAATGGCGTAACTATTTATCGGATCGAATCGAATCAGTTCATATAAACACTTCATAAGCTCAACAAAAGCTACAGCAGTTCCTAATGAAAAATGTTTAGGAGCTTGAGCACACCTGAAACACTCAACAAAACATGATTCTGATCCAACAATACGATTCTTTTACATTAGCCAAATAACTTAGGTCCCCCACTCTCTAGCATTCCAGAAAAGAAGAGCAAAAGAGAAAAGAAATTCGTTTTAATCATCATAATAATTTCAACTACCAGAGCACGCGACTTCATTGTTCGAAGCTCTAACCTGACCAACTTTAGGGCTCTTCAGCAATGCTGAGTTTTGAAACCCAGTGGCGGAGTTGCCCGGCTACTTCTGATGAACCTGTCGACCCGTAGGAGATAAACTTCGTAACGGAATTTTCCACTCCCAGAAAGCCGTAAACATCCTCGTCGAACACGGGATGTATCTTCTTCAGGTCCTCGAGAGTAAGTTCTGAGAGCTGGCATTTCCTAGCAATGCACAAAGCAACAGACCTTCCGACAATTTCGTGAGAAGTCCTGAATGGAATTCCCTGCAACACAACACGCATGCGACAAATTTCAAGTGTTAAGTACCGCAAAATGTTCGGAGACATCATTGTTTGGCGTGTGTTATCCATGAATACACAACTTCTGCAAAAAAGCTGTTTGAGCAGAGGCATTCAAATCCCAAAGAAGCGCTATCGACTTTTTTGTCAGAATTCCCTTACCAGCTCCTAGCCGCGGAAGAAGCAGACAACCCAAATTAGGCCATCTGCTTTTGGTGTCCAAAAGCTTATTTTGGTGTCCAAATTTATTCTTAGCGAAAATAAAAAAGTTGTTCTAAAAGCTGGGCTAAGCAAGCAATACATATGAAATATATCATGAGCTATCTTGAGATACGGAAATGATGCATTCACCTTCTTCACAAGATAATCTGCGAGGGTGGTGGCATCGAGATGCCCAGCCGGTAGAGCACGTTGAATCCTTTCCCGGTTAAAAGATATGTTTTGCGCAAACTCGGTGGATACTTCAAGCATTCCTAGTATTGTTTTAACACTGTCAAACAAAGGCTCCTTGTCTTCCTGTTCCGAGAGAGAATAATCACCAGATCCAATCTTTTTAAGTTACAAAGAAAAAGGTAACAGATGAATCTTTTCAGAAAATGTACTTGTAGGTCACGATTGTAGGCTTGGGGAAGCCCTTTGCAGAGAACTAGAAGAGTCACAAGATTTCCTACAACTCTTGCAGACTTCCCACGGACAAGTTCCATAGGGTCAGGATTTTTCTTCTGTGGCATTATACTGCTTCCAGTTGAAACCGAGTCACTGGGTGTCAAGAACCCAAATTCCTCTGATGCCCATAGGACCCATTCTTCACCAAGTCGTGAAAGATGAACGGCCGCGATGGAATTTGCCGATAAGAACTCCAACACAAAATCGCGGTCTGATACTGCATCGATGCTGCACAAGAAACAAAATTTTCCAGAGAGAATGATACAGTTCAGAAGAAACCAGAGTACCTAGAGCAAATTACCAGCATAGTCAAGTTACTCATTTATGAGAAGAGATTATAGATTTTCCTTTTTCCCCTTTTAGCGTTACATTACCAAGGAATGTCATGATGCCCTACCCGTCGAAGAAAAAATTGATACTTCCATAAAACAATGATCTCTATTCTCTGCTACAAATAGATGATTGACCAATAAGAGACAAGCATATGCAAATTGTGAAGGAAAAATGATCGCCTTTTGTACTGATAAATCATTGAGAAGTTTCTCTAGTTTACCGATGGAAATATGAAATAGAAAAAACATCTAATGACCGCGTCACAAAATGTTATTTAACAACAACCTAGTTTTGCATTTTTTTTCCGCAACCCAGGAACTTGATTCGTATTTAATGGATAAATTTCTGGTGTGAAGTTTAAATGGTACGAGACAAACCTACAAGGTGGGGCTGTTACTAAGAAGACTTTCCCCCACTCTGCCAACCCTCACAGCCACTACAGTGAAGGATTTATGTCATACCTTATAGCTACTAACATCAACTCATCTCTCTTCAAATAATAAAGTGGTACAGACTTTACCTGAACTACCGCATATTTTTAAATAGATACCTGAACTTCAAATTTTTGATTTTACTATACAGTGATTTGAAATAAGTACCTAAACTTTGAAAGTTTTTATCTTACAATCTAAGCATGCACAAGAAATGCCTTCAAAGCCATTTAAATTTTCCAGGGCAACATCACAAGGTGAGCATACACATGTGGACCACACAGAGATATACAAGCATAAACAGGAAAGCAAACAAACACAGGTATCCATCCATCTTAATTAAGTACTATGTAGGTGCTTCTGTTGAACTTCACGAGACTCAGAAAATAATGTAAAAACAGATCTATTGCAGTTGCCCTAGTTTCATGCAAAGTTAAAAGAAATATAGGCCAATATAAAATCAGCTGTAGTAAATAAAGCAAGTCAAAAATTACCTGTTCCTCATAGGGGCAGTGAAGTCTAACTCTTTTGCAGTCATGAACCTATCAATTGGGAGACCAGTACCAGCCAAAGCACAAGCACCTAGTGGGCAAAAGTTCAACCGGTCCTTGCAATTGATTAGCCGAGCAGCATCACGGTCCAGCTATAAAAAAGTTTTAATGGAAATGAAAATTTAGCTAGAGTTACTTTCAAAAGACATATTCATGTGCTTTTCAAGTAACAACACTATCAACAACCCATTCAAGCTTTCAATGCTCATTACTCAAAAATCAATATTATTTACCAAATCATCAAACTTCACATAAAGGTTGTTCTTGGGCAGAAGAGCTCATCTAAGATTATTGAAAGACAAATCAGCCTGGACAATGATAAATTACACCAATATTTTACGATAAAAATGGATCACATTTGTGATTAACTAAGTAGAATGTGCTGCACATATTGCTAACTGGACAAAAAGCTCATGCCCTTTCTCCTGCTTGTTATGTGGCTTTGTTCAGGGGTGAGATACAAGGAACCATTGAAAATCCAGCTCGTTACTGTTTAATTAAAAAAACAAGCATACAAGCTTTTCTTCTAAAGATGTCAAAGCAGTAGAGTTCTTCTGGGCATTCCAAAGTCGAAGGAAACAAATAAATCAAGCAAACATCTACCTGTTCAACATACGATAACAGAAGATGCTGAAGCAAAATAGGCTGTGCCCTCTGCAAATGAGTATAGCCAGGAACTATTAATCCCTCATTCTTCAAAGCTAATCTAACCAACGCCACCTGAATTTAAAATATATGAATTAGTTCAATAATATTATCAAACAGAAAGGTTACTGATGACAGTTGCATTAACAATTCGAGTGAAAAAATCATGCCAAAGTAACAGAATCAAATCACATTAAGAATTGAGAATGTAGGCAACACCTACAGGTTGCTCCACTATCACAAATAGAGGAATTGCAGGACTTCAGTGCTACAAATTCTGAATGTTTTTAAATACTAAGAAAAGACATGAAGATAAAAGAAAAATATATAATTACAGGAATAAGTTAGAAGGGACCTGAAGTTGCCTGATGCGAGTCAGAATTTCATCAATGGCTTCACGGCACCACAATCTAAGATCTGTCACAACTTGATCGTTCCGACTTCTCGCAGTGTGGAGCTTCTTTGCAGGTTCACCGATCAAGTCGGTTAGTGCTGCTTCAATATTCATGTGAACATCCTCCCTGTCTCTCCTCCACTCAAATTCACCAGATTTAATGCGTCTCTCTATTTCATCAAGGCCATGCAAAATGCTATTCCTGTCACTGTCAGTAATCAAACCCTGCAAAGAAGCATAACAATCACTTTTTATTCCTTGAACTCAAAAAGACAGAAGAATAGCAAAGTATGGCCTAAAGCTATCGCTTTGATACCCAAAGGAAAGAAATTAGGCCCAAGATCAATTCATCTGAATTCACAGAATGTCAAATCCATTCAATCCTATCTTGATTTGGTGACAAAACAAAGTGTAAATAACATTCCAAGAAGCTGCACCATAATTTCTAGAATGCACCAAGAATATCTCATTGTCCCAACTACAACGATTAAACAATCGAAAGCACAGAAAGGAGGCACCTTTCCTGGACATCCTCTTCATCCCCAGATCAATACCAACCAAATCACTTCGAGTAACATTCCAAGATGCCACATAAATGTTTCTACAGGCAGATCCTCCATTCTCCCAAACACAGTGATCACACAATCTAAAGCGCAAAAAGGAGACACCTTTCCTCGACCTCATCGTTCTCCCAACAAAACCGACCAAAAATTCACATCACTAAGCATAAAAAAGCAACCTTTCCTCGCCCCCGTATCAGTACCTCACCAAAACTGAAGCTTCATTCTAAACACAACCACTGAGGCATTTCGTCGAACACCTGATGGGCACGCTACAAAGACAACAAAAAGGAGCAAGAACCTGCTGGGCGAGCATGTTGGCGTGGGCTCTGCTCCCCCTGATGTCGTGCTTGTAGAGCTCCTTGTCGAAGGAGACGGACTCGCCGAACCTCTCCACCGCGTCGGTCACGCTCTCCTCGAAGCGCCCGCCCCACAGCTTGCTCTCCTTGGCCGCCGCCGCCGCCGCCGCGGCCCCCTTCGCCTTCTCCGCGAGCGCCATGGACTCCGCCTCCGAGGCGAGGCTCCGGGGACGGAGGCGAGTGCGGCGGGGGAGGGGGAGGTCGTCGAAGTGGACTTTCTGGAAGTGGAGAACGGGGCCGTGGGGACGATGTTGAAACAAGGCCTTCATTTTTTTTTTTACCTTTTTTGCCTTTTCTTTGTGTGTTTTTGGTTACGCGTATTGCGTTGAGGTGGTAGGTTGGAACTGAGAGAGTCCTCCCTTCTTTGAGATTCGTGAAGTATTCTGGAGTCAACGGCGTTCCGCACCGTAGAATGCGACGATTATATTGGTGACCGACCAATTAAAAAAAAAATTTGGATTAATACGTCACATTAAGATTATAAAAAAAAAGTTATTGTATTTTTCATTCTAATAAGAGAAATATAATTAGCTTATCATTATTGATGTGATGTAAATATGACACGCTGATGATTCTCTGCACCAAATCTTCAAAAAAAAAAAAAATTGTTGAGAAATGTATGCAAAATTTTTAAAACTTTCATTCAATTATGTTTCTGCGTAAAAATTTTATAAAAAATTTGAAAATTTATATAAAATCCATATAAACTTTTTTAAGTTTCCACTCTTGAATGTAATGTTTGGTTATCTATTTCTTGAAAAAGATAATTGCTACGTGCCATGAGTAAGGAGAAAGAACAAAAAGGCAAATTTAAATTTTCTCCAGCATTTACATTTCGAAGAAAAATAAAAATATAAATTTTTAGAAAACACCAAAATAATTATCCTATTAGAGTCCGGCTACTATAATCTTATGAATACGATCGCCCTCGTACTCATAAGTCGTTTTCGATCATAGAACTTTTGAATTGACGATTCATACCGTTAAATGTTATTTAGAGCATTTAAAACTTCTAAAAATCAAATTTTATAATATTTCGACATCATTTATCTTACGATCAAAAGCTCACAAAATTGACAATTTTTAACGGCCGGTATGGAATACTTGCTAGTTTAACGGTGTAAAAGAATTGTAATAGATTGAATTTTTGATAGAAAATTCTATTCACTATCTACATAAAGATCAATAACTCCGATCTTAAATTGAAGGATCCAATCATCAATTTTTAGAACGTCGTTCGATTTTGACCATTCATTTTATACCCGTTTAATGAACTTTATTATAATTTCGAAAAATTACGAAATTTATTTTTTAGAAGTTTCAAATATTTTAAATCATATTTAATAAAATTTCAAATACTCTAAATCATATTTTAAATACCCTGCCCTGGGGAATGGCAGGGTAACTTCTATGTGGTACTCCAGATGGTTTGGGGAATTATCACTGAGCAAACTTTTTCCCAACCTGCATGCTCTATCAGTGCAGAACTACATCTCGGTCAATTGCCGGTTTCGACGCTTCGCCAGACAATGCACACTGGGATTCTGCTCCCCCCTCAATTTGCCGGAGCATAATGAACTTCCTCAGCTTGCAGCCTTAGTGTCCAACACCTCTATAAACGCTGAAATGGAGGATTCGGTCACTTGGAGGTGGAACTTAAATGGGAATTTCTCGACCAAAAGCGCTTATGATTTCCTCGCAACTCGGGGAGTGGCGGATTGCAAACTACCATTTTTATGGAAATTAACGGCTCCACTCAGGATCAGAATCTTCTTATGGTTGGCAGCGAGGAATAGGATTTTGACGGCCGAAATCTTACGGAAACGCGGATGGCAGGGTCCTTCAATTTGTGTACTGTGCTTCAACAACGAGGAAAATCTGAATCATCTCCTTTTTGGCTACATTTTTGCGAGAGCTCTGTGGAATGCGGTCCTATCTAGCATTTCGACCGTTGCTGCGTCATTGGATTCATCTGACGGGGATATCTCCGTCAGATGGGCGCATTGTAGAGACTCGATGGCGGGACCTGCGAAATCTTTGTTCGATCTCTCCTTTGCGGCTACATGCTGGGAATTATGGAAGGAGAGGAATTCGAGAATTTTTAATAATCGGCGCTCCTCTCATGGGGATATGGGGAAGACTGTTTGCTGCTTAGTCAACCTGTGGATGTCCGTGGGAAGGGGCTAAGAGAGACAGACTTTACTGAGGCGTTCTCTTACTTTTGTTTTGCTCTGTTTGCTTTGTTTCTTAGTTTTGTTTTATTTTGATGTCCCCGATCCTGTGGCCTCATTTGAGCAAGCCTCCTTCTCTCACTACTGTACCCCCTCTTCAAACAGGGTGAATCCCTGTTTAATCAAAAATACTCTAAATCATATTTAACGAAGTAGATTATCGATTTGAAAGTCCCATCATAAAAAATAACTTATAAGTACAAAAAATTCTATTCTCATGAAAATATAATAACCCTACTCATCCTATTAAATAAAATAATAAAATATATTTTAATTCGGAGTTGTTGGGCCCCACCTAAGAGAAATGGGGATTCCTTCAAAAATTGGTGTATGCTGCTTGATGTGGCGAGTAAAAGGCGAAAAATTAGTTTGGACAAAAATTTTATGAGCACCGTGCCTAATTTGTTTGGGCACGGTGCCCGGATGGGCGCCACGTGTGCAGAGGCGCCCATCCGCACCCTCCCTTCCCCCTCTCTTTCTATCTCTTCCTAAAAACCGAGCCGACCAATTTTTTTTTTTCTTTTGNAATGGTGGGCTCGGTTTATAAGAAGAAAGAGAAAGAGGGGGAAAGGAGGGTGCGGATAGGTGCCGCTGCACACGTGGCACCCATTCGGGCACCATGCCCAAACAAATTGTTTGGGCATTTGTTTGGACATGGTGCCCATAAAATTTTTATCCGAATAGTTCACTCTGTGCTCACCATGCAACTGCATGGACAAAAATTTTATAAACATAGTGCTCAGATAGGTGCCACGTATGTAGCGGCACCCATAGAGTCGGTCTTTAGAAAGAGAAAGAGAGAAAGAGAAAAGGAAGTTGCTTTATAGAAAGAGAGAGAAAAAAAAGAAAAAAAAAAAGGGTGCGGATAAGCGCCACTACACCCATCTGGACATCATGCCCAAACAACCCAAACAAATAAATTATTTGGACACGGTACAAATAAAATATTTGTCCCAGCCGCAGAACTTCAAATTGTAAAGTCCTCGACTTTATATACAAGCCTCGTCCAAAGCCTTTATCATATCCGGCCGATGTGGGATTAATGGGAAGAGGTCCCGTGTGGCTAGTACGGCAACAGGATGGCAATAAAAGATTACATTCGAAATTTTGGATTCGTACATTTTATTTCGATTAAAATTCGAATTATATTCAAGTAGAAAATTTTATCTAATCATCTTACAACTTAGATGAATAAATTAAGATTGTCAAATCATCAGCTCTAATATTACTTTTTAAAAATTTTTGAGTCTAATATAAACTCACACGAGTCTGAAAAGTGATATATCTGATAACTCATTTATTAGTCTAAAAAATTAAACTTATTAAGTGTGAACCCACGTTACCCACAGGTATACATTAAGCTACCGTTTGGTTCGGGGTTAAGAAAAAACTATTTATTTCATTAATAGGGTTAAGAGGGGTTAGGTGGGATTAGCTAATCCGGGATAGCCCATTTGAGGTGGGATTAGCTAACCCCACCTATTTTTGGAGTGTTTGGGAATAATATGGGGGTTAAGGAGTTATTCCACCCCTTAACCCCCAACCAAACAAAGGCTAACTATTTAAACTCTCTTACTAATTATTCGATTTAAAATTATTCATATGCGAATTTTAATATTTCTACGATTTATAAAATACAGTAATTTAATACCGGATTTAGCAACAGATCCTTTCAATAAATAAAAACAAAAAGATTAGATCATAGGATTCTAAAGTGCCATTTTTAAATGGGAAAACTTCAAAAACCCCCCTGTGGTTTCATGCATTCTCACTTTACTATCCTGTGGTTTAAAACGTATCAATTTGCCCCCCTGTGGTTTCATTTTTATCTTTTCGGAAGCTTTTTCGTTAACATTTCGTTAAATTATATACAAAAAACTTCAGATAACCATCTATATTTATCGAATATTCACTTTAGTATCCTTTAATTTTAACTTTGTCACTGATTTAAAAAAATAATAATAATAAAATTGATAACAAAAAGAGAAAAACGAAACCACAGGGAGGCAAATTGATACGTTTTAAACCACAGGGTACTAAAGTGAGAAAGCACGAAATCACAGGGAAGGTTTTTGAAGTTTTCCCTTTTTAAATCATACAACAGCTAATTAAAAGATTAGACATGTGACATGCGCTCAAGTATAAATCGGTCTCCCATCTCAATCGCAAGAAATTTCTCTTCTTTTTTTCCCCTCGAACCAAAAAAAAAAGGTTTGGGACCACAGTTTTTATGAGGAACACATGTATGGTTTAGCAGAATTCAGCAACTGTCTTTATCATGAGTAATAAAAAAAATTAATAATTGATATTAAACGTCTCAAATTTAAAATCTAATTATTTTATATTATTTATTAAATCTATATTTTTCTCTTAAAAAAAAATTAATTACATATAATTTTTTATAAATATATCGAATAGCAGATATATCTCTATAAAATTCAACTTTTTATATTTATTCCTACAAATATTCTAATATTTTCAAATATATTTCTATTTTTAGAATCCATTAAAAAAATATAATTAATCATAGATAAAATATTTAACCCGGATTAGTAAATGAGGTAAATTGATTTATTTATTCTTTTTATATTATTTGTGATTGTAGAAAGGAAAAATATGACAATTGGAGATTTTTGAGAGAATATTCTGTATAATTTTAACAGTTGAAATTTTTAGATAGATACATTTATAATGCCAAAAATATCGACTTATCTTCTGTTAAAAAATAAACAACGCTCGAAGTAACAAACAAACTAGAAAGACAAATATGAATATCACTAATTTACAGAAATGAATATGAAAAATTAAACTTTGTAGAAATATATTTGCTATTCGATATATTTACACGGAGCTGCACGAAACTAACCCTAAAAAGAAAAAAATAATCACACCAATTAGCCTGATCCGTTTTCGGATCTAAATTTTATTTAATGTATAGATTTTTTACATTTGCTCATCCAAGGGTCAAGAATTGATCCTTAGTTTGTTTTTTTTTTTATTTTTTTAATGCTAAAAATTTAAAGAATTTTTTTTTAAAAAAAATCTTAAGACGAAGAGGTGGTGTACTAATAGCATTTCTCTAGTACTGAATAATGTAACCCGTGTTTGCGGTTCGAACCGAAACACGAAAACCCGAAGCCCGCCAAAACCGCGACCCGAACGCGAAACCAGCGGGTGACTCAAAACCGCGACCCGAAGACCCAAAACCGCGGCTCGAATGGATCGCCATTCGCCACTATAAAAAAACAGCATAGCCGCCGGCTGGACGGCGAAGGGACCCGTGTATTTGGTGTCGGCGGCGAACACGTGGCGCGCGTGTGGTGGGGGGAGGTGGAATATGGATGACGTGGCGGCGTCTGAGGGGGGTCGGACGAGGAGGAGGAGGAGGGTGGTGGCGGTGGCGGTGGACGAGGGGGAGGAGAGCATCTGCGCCCTCCGTTGGAGCCTCCGAAACATTTGTGCGGCTGAGCGCGACGTTCTCGTCCTCCTCTACGCTCGGCCTCCGCCTCCCGTGTGCTCCGCGTTGGACGCTTCCGGTACGACCCCCCCTCACTCTCTTACATCCCACCACTTTTTTTTTTTTTTTAAATTTTACAGGAGCTTATTCTTACTATTCAAAATTTTTCATATCTATCTTAAAATTACAAAAGAAAAAAATCTTTCTAAATTTCAATTTTATGAGTAAACTCTAAGAATTTGAGAATATTTGAAGGAGTTTTGAGAAAATTAAGAAGAGCAATTTGGCCAACCAAAAGTATATTAAATATTTTTAAAGTTTTGAAAGATGTAATAGATTTTTTTTTTGATTTTTCTAGATAATAATGTACATAACTTATTATTCCAACTATGGGCCATTTTGATTTAGCTATTTACTTTTTTTAAATTTTGATGTTACCATTTAATCTTTTAATTTATTTGATTTGAATTAGTTAAGATACTTTGACTTTAAATTTTGAATGTATTATTTATATTTACCGATAAGATATTTATATAATTGTCGTAACTATAAATCTATTAAAGTAAAAAATTAGCTTAAATTTTAAAGTCAAAATATCGTTGACCGGCTGAAATCAAATAAATTAAAAAATTAAATAATAAAATTAATATTTTAGAAGATTGGATAGCTAAATTAAAATGTTTTATAGTTTAGTTACCATGGGACTCTTATATTTACTCCAAAAATATTTTTTTCATTATTTGTATATGTCATCTTGTTAGCTATCTCGGACTAAGTTCAAATTAACTTTATTTTCAGTCTCGCTCAGGATTAAAATAGATGATAGATTTGAAAAAAAAAAATTAAAACTTTAGGAGGATAAATTTCATCACTTTTTTTTTTTTTTTTTAGGGGACATATTTAAAAGGATATGTAAGTGAATCTTTTTTTTTTAGAAGAGTTAATAGCTATTTTTAGTAGCAAACTAAAAGAATTTAGTTTTAAGAAGAATGTATTTAAAAAAAAAAGGAATTTAAGAGAAGTAAATTTCGTCACTTAATCTTTCTAGGTGGGACTTTTTGAGAGGCACGTAGGTAATTATTTGTTTTTTTTTTTTTTTGTTGAGAATTTGGCGGCTTTTGATTTAGATTACCTGTCAATTTTATCATATAAAATTATAAATTATTTAGTGTTGAATATGGTTAAATATAAAAATATTTAAATATCTTTCTCTATAAGCTTAAGCTTTTAAAATACAACGATTATTCCACATGATATCAGTGTAGGATATTCTAAGTTCGAGTTATACTAGAATTCTAGCATTATTAATTTTCTCTGATTTAATTCAAGTTCACCTTATGAGCCTACCAAAAAGCCTTGAGTCTGTTTGGTACAAATTCCAATTGAATTATTCTAATCTAGTTGCGACTAAATCAACTGTCTCATAATCCAGAAAATGGGAGAGATCATCATCTATTTGGCACTGAAATAGATTTTACACCTAATTTGCAAGAACCAGAGACAGGTAAAGAGAAAACTTCTTTAATGTGTACATATAATAGTATAGTTATATTAATTTGCTAGCTTAACAAGTCATTTTTTTTACTTTGCTAACTCTTTGCTCATATTATTTGCTCTTCAATTTCATGTTATTTTCAGGATACATATTCTCTGAGGAGGTCACAGCTTCTATTGACAAATACAGCAGAGATCTTGCAGATTCTGTGATGGAAAAAGCTAAGAATATTTGCAAAGCCTATGAAAATGTAAGTGAAGTGAACTCACCTTTTGTTCATGTACCAATGTTTTATGGATAAATAACAAACATTAACATTGACAATTTAGGGGTAATTTGGCCGTGCTTGCGCGAGGAGCACAATCTGTGATAATGCAGAAGCTCTAATATGAAATTTCTGTGATAACACGTAAACTCACATTGGAGTGTCAAAAGCAGACATTATAAGTGCTACCAAAACAGCGAGCGTGCATCATTTTTGCATATCACGCCGCGCACTACAACCGATCGAGTCCAAATGTTTCTCTCGCCTAGTGGAACAACAAAATTCAAGCGATTGACAAGTAAAATAAACTTCGAAAAAAGCATCAACTTTAAGCTCTTGCTTCTTACTTTGACATATCACTCTTTAGAAGTACTTTTAATGGAAAAAATATATATTGTTGAAAGTTTCTCTAAACAGTGTTACTCAAAGCAGTGCTTCAGCATAAACTCCAACTAGACTAAACACGCCCGACTACATATTTTCGTAATAAACTTAAACAATGTTCGGCAATTCGATCAGATAAGAATCGAGGAGAAGGTCGCGGTCGGGGACGCGAGAGATGTGATATGTGATATGGTGGATAAGCTGGGAGCTGATCTTCTAGTCATGGGAAGCCATGGTTATGGCTTCATTAAAAGGTAATAAGAGATTAACATTTATCAGAGTTTATAAACCACTTAAATGTATTTGCTAAGGTGCTTTTTTTTTTTTTTTTTTTTTTTTTTTTGGGTGCAGGGCTCTTCTTGGAAGCGTAAGTGATTATTGCATACGAAATGCAAAATGCCCAGTTCTTATCGTGAAGCGCCCAGTGGAATGATCTTGAACTTAAGTTTTACTGTGTTGTTATTCAATTGAAAGGCTAAAGTTTAGAGATGTAGAACACTTTATGTACAGCTGAATTTTATGACAATGCAGTGAAATTACATTAATCATGTCGCAATTAATTTAGATTTGTTATCGTCTGACAAGTTGCGCTTTTTTGTTTGGATTGAAAGCATTAGCTGTACTGAGATGTATTCAGATCGGTTTACAGCAAAATTTGTGTCAAAGAATAAGTTAAAAAGAGGATAGTTATGCTGTTCGTAGTGTTGTAATTATAATGGCGACAATAATGGTTCTGCAATGTGAATTGATGGTGATACCAATATTGATGATGATAATTCCATAGCCTTTTATTTATGGAAAAACTTCAAAAACCCCCATTGTGGTTTCAATTTTTTTCACTTTAGTACCCTGTGGTTTAAAATGTATCAAGTTAGTACATTGTGGCTTCTCACTTTATCACTTTAGTACCCTGTGGTTTAAAGTGTATCAAGTTAGTACCCTGTGGTTTTGCATTTTATCACTTTAGTACCCTGTGGTTTTGATTTTGTATCAAATTAGTACCCTGTAGTTTTTTAAACTATAGAATACTAAAGTGATAAAGTGTGAAACCACATGGTACTAAAGTGATAAAGTGCAACACCACAGGGTACTAACTTGATACACTTTAAACCACAGGGTACTAAAGTGATAAAGTGAGAAACCACAGGGTACTAACTTGATACACTTTAAACCACAGGATACTAAAATGAAAAAGTGTGAAACCACATAGGGGGTTTTTGAAGTTTTTCCTTTATTTTTTCTATTTTGTGGTAGTAGGATTTACCCATAGATTGATTCATTAATAATAAGTTTGTGGAGACACTAGTGGTGACAATCAAGCACCCAGAATCAAAAATCATATTGAATCATGAAATGGTGCTCATTTTTCTCTCTAAAAAAGGAGGTTTTTTTTTTTTTTCCTTGTGAAAACAGTGACTATGATCTATCATTGACATATTTATGAATGTTAGGTTTGGGTTGGAATAAGGTATGGTATTTACTCTAATTTGATGTTAAAATCTATATTGAATATTTATACCGTTAAACATGATTAACTTATTTAAAACACCTAAAACCAAATTTTTATTTTTTAAACAATGGAATCTCTTCTATTTAAAATCATATGGGCCTTAAAATTGGAGTATTTCTAGCAAGTAGTTTAATGATTTTGATCACTTATTAGCCACGGGTACCTTTAACAGTACTTTAAAATAGAGTGGGACTATTATATTCTTATAAGTATAGAGTCTATCGTATTTATAAGTTGTTTTCGACAATGGAGCTTCTGAATCAACGATCCACTCCGTTAAAAATGATATAGAGTATTTGAGACTTCTAAAAAATAAATTTTGTAATTTTTTGAAATCATAATAAAAGCCATCAAGTGGCTATAAAATGAACGGTCAAAATCAAATAACATTCTAAAAATGGATGATTGGATCCTTCAATTTAAGATAGGAGTTATTGATCTTTATTTAGATAATGAATAAAATTTTTTATCAAAAATTCAATCGATTTCGATTTTTTTATACCGTTAAACTAGTAAGTATTCCATATTGGCCGTTAAAAATTGGTGATTTTCAGATCTTTTGATCGTAAGGTAAATAGTGTTAAAAAATTATAAAATTTGATTTAAAAAAATTTTAAATTTTATAGAAAATATTTAACGGTATAGATAGTCAACTCAAAAGCTTTATCATCAAAAGCGATTTATAAATATGAAGACAATGGTACTCATAAGAGTATAGTAATCGGACTATCTTAAAATATTATTAATAACATGATAATATTATTATTATATTCTAATCAGTAACTACTAAATCTCAAATACTATTAACCACACTATGTCTACATTATGTATAGTACATACTTTGTCTTTTATGGATTATTTTCTTTTCAATTTGGTTATTTGGGAAAAAAAAAAGAGAAGAAAATCTAAACTAAATCAAAATAATAATCATAAAAGAAATGAATTTAATCAAATTGACTTGGGTAGTTTTGATTTAGGTTTCCTATTTGGGACAAAACAACAAGCGCACCTACCATTGACTAATATAGTCCAAAAATAACATGTACCGTTGGATCCCGATCGAACGGACACGATTCGCTTAATGACGAGGCAAAGCCCTTCCTCGCGTTCCTATTGGTCGACGATTCGTACACCGGAGAACACCAGTCACCGCTCCCCATTAACCGGTTTCTCCGGTCAAAGTGCGGCCACCTCATCCTCTAAAATTCGGTAGGTGACCGACACGTCATCATCCACGCTACCCCCCCGGGTTGATCGTCTTCTTCGCGGTTCAAACCTAACCCCGCATCTTCGTTTCCATTCCTAGGGTTTTCTCTCTCTCTCTCTCTCTCTCTCTCTCCTCGTCGCGTCGAGGGGGTTCGATACGAATCCTTGCGACCACATCGGGACCGGCGGGGTCTCGGATCGCTAGATCCGATCTCGCTCGGGGAGTTTTTGCCGATTTTTTGGGCGATTTTCGCGCGTCGGGAGACGAATTCTCGGCCGCGGCGATGTTCCTCGTCGACTGGTTCTACGGCGTGCTCGCCTCGCTAGGGTTGTGGCAAAAGGAGGCGAAGATTCTTTTTCTAGGGTTGGATAATGCGGGGAAGACGACGCTGCTTCACATGCTCAAGGACGAGGTTTCGATTTATGCCCTTTTTTCGCCTGATCTGCCACATTCGACCTAATTATTGTTAATTCGTGGATCTTGTGAGGTTTTTTGGTTTTTCTGTTTTGTTTTATTTTGATGTTTGAAGCCTTTTTTGGGGTTTTCTTGGATGAGTAGAGATTGGTCCAGCACCAGCCGACGCAGTATCCGACGTCGGAGGAGCTGAGCATCGGGAAGATCAAATTCAAGGCCTTCGATCTGGGAGGGCATCAGATCGCTCGCCGTGTGTGGAAGGATTACTACGCCAAGGTTCGATCTTCGTGTTTGATTCCTTGATCTACCTGATAATTTTGGCTAATTGGTTATTGGATTGCTATATTTCTCTTATTTCGCTGCATCTTGATTCAGTGAATCCAGTTACTTCATTCCACAACATATAAATTTGGAACCATTTCTAATTTTAGAATCATAAATACGATTAGGAGATCATTGAAATGAATTCGACTGCATGAAAGGGTAAGTTGGCCATATGTGTCTCTTAAGTTCTCGCAAAAGAAGATTTATGGAGATTGAATTTTATTTCCATAGAAAATGGCAACCTGAAGTTTTGAAGATTTCAAATATCTTTTGTCCATTTCATTTCAAAATTTCTACTGTAAATTTAAAAAATCGCACATTTTTCATAAGGTAACAGCTGGTAGAAGGTAAGAAGGAGAAAAATCTTGGAAGGAAACACTTGTCATAATCAGCTTTTTCTTCTTAACAGTTTTCTTTTTTTGTTCTTTGTCATTCAACAGCTTGCTTATTAGATTAAAAAATTGTTTGTGAAGTTTTTCTCCATTTTTCTCAATTGAGAACATTTATTTGACTAAATGAGGTTGTTGTTTATAGTGAATATAAGACAAACAACACTAGCACATGATGTTTGTATTTCTTTACATACTGTCACATTTATGCAATAGCCTGGCAAGCTGGACCACAAAAATATAATCAATTTTTGATGTTCGTGACAGCTTTCGACCAACATTGTCTTCTGTTTATCTTCGCATATTTGGCTGATATTAGTTTAAGTAGATTTTGTACAAGAACAAGTAGGTAATTTTTAATCCTTGATATGGCGACCTTTATATGTGCCAGATTAGCCTTTAGCTTGCAAGTGGAGAATTTTATTTTTTTTTTGCAAAGTAGCACAAAGAATTCTAGTTTCAATGATGAGAATTGGACTCGAGGCAAACAAAGATTGCTATCATCTGTTGTATTTATTTGCTTTCATGCATTTTGAAGCTAAATTTGTTAAGCCATCTTGTCCCTCATCTTTCTTTTTCTATCAAATAATCTGATATTATATGCTTGGAGATTCATTTCATCTTTGTGTATACTTAACCATTTTGGACATTTCGATCCTTTTAGTTGAGTTTAGTATCTGGTTGTCTTCTCCTTTTTGTCCAATATCCTTTCTAGGTAAGTTGTAAGTTGAACTTTGAATTTCGAAATTGCATACCTTAGATGAAAGTTTTTATTTTTATTATATTTCCCCTTCGATTCTATCAGTATGAGATTATCTTCAAGTTTGGTTTTGGCTTATAGTGATTTCTATAAGTGGAATGTATCACCAGCAACCCTTTGCTGGATCTCCTTGTTCAATCCCCTGATATTGTAGTCACTTTCTAGTTTCAGTGGAGCAGATATTAATGGAAAGGCTATTTGTGATGAAATATTCTAGCTGGTGTTGTTACAGTTTGTTTCTTTTTCTGTTTTGAATTTCTTATTTAAGGGGCTCATTGAAATTATAGCCAGTAGACTTCCTGGGATATTCAGAGTTCTGAAAATGCTCTGCTGCTCTTGTAAATTATGTTTTTTTTGGTCTTAATGCGTGCAGCATTCACTTTCTTGTATTTTGAAGCTTGTTAGTCATTCCATTCCCTTTTATATCCATGTAGCTTTCCGCACTTCTTCCGCCTATGTTTGGAGTTTGGACTGGCTCATTCATTTTTCCTAATCTCCATCCGTAATATCTATCAAACGTCATGTCATTTGTCATTCCTCTATCACTCAATCAACAGAACTCATCTCTAGCAAGCACCTGTGACTACAAAGGTGGTAATAATACAAAAATGAGCTTTTTCCACTCTATCCGTTATTTCTGGCGAATTGTTGGATAAAACTTAGTACAATGGGCATATCTGGTGAACGTAGGTACTGCTGATGGTTTTTTTCACTCATGCTATTTTCGATGCTTTTATGGTATCTTTAATTTCCTACAATTGTATTGTTAATGAGAGGAAGATGTTTGTGCAGTTTTTTAGGTTTCTTTCAAATAAAATGTGTCTAAAAGAATTTCTTCACATTAAACGAGCTGCAATAGTGAATCCTTTTGATGACATGGAAATATATGTGAATACTGATGCTTTTATCTGGCTTGGCAGGTCGACGCAGTGGTTTACCTAGTGGATGCCTTCGACAAGGAGAGGTTCGCGGAGTCGAAGAAGGAGCTTGATGCCCTCCTCTCAGACGAGGCTCTAGCGAACGTTCCCTTCCTCATACTGGGCAACAAGATTGACATCCCTTACGCGGCATCTGAGGAAGAGCTGCGCTACCACCTGGGCCTGAGCAACTTCACCACGGGCAAGGGTAAGGTGAACCTCGCGGACTCCAACGTCCGCCCCCTCGAGGTCTTCATGTGCAGCATCGTCCGCAAGATGGGCTACGGCGAGGGCTTCAAGTGGCTGTCCCAGTACATCAAGTAGAGCGCCGTGTGATACCCCTAGTCAGGTTTTTGACTTGAACTCCTAAAACCTTTCTTTATAGCTTTTCGGGTTTAATATTCAGGCGTTGAAAGGATCTGACGACTCCAACGACATTATATTTAAGTGGGTCATGTTAGACACTGTAAAGTAGAGAATGTTATTGTGATATTGATTGTGGTTGAGTTGTCTTGCATTGAGTTCCTAATTTTTCCAAAAGCAGAAAAGGAAAAAGAACGAAAAAAAGATGGAATTATAGATTATCCACCGCTATTTTGGTAGTGAAAACATGTCTGCCGCAGATTATGTACTGGAGCAAAACGTTTGCTGTTTTTCTATTCCATTCGTAATTTGTACCAACAATTTTTGTGCCGGCTTTGTTTGGTCCTGGTGGGTTTGGTTTATTATGATTTGCTCTGGTCGTTTCGTGTTTGGCTTATAATCGCCTGTTTAAGTGCAATCACGCATACTGGGGGGGGCTAGGGCTAGTTCGTGTTGTTATTGCTCCTGAACCTCCCTTGGTTAAATTAGAGCAGTATGGTTTGGCATCAAAGAGATGGAACAAACGTACAATTTGGATTTTTTTTTTTTTGTTTTTTTAAGCAATGTTATTCATACACTCCAATTGGGATGTATATCTTTTATCTCACCCATCTAATAGGTAGGGGTCGCTCACACAGTCATTAAGACCTACAGGTAGGTTTTTCTCTTTTGTGTTGAGAAATAACTTTTGAGAATACACACTTGTTTTCCATCTAAAGGCTTTTCTGCCGTCCAATGATGCGGCTATGTGAAATGGACTAGGCTCTACTGAGCTATGTAAAATGGTAAAAAAGGGTATCTGCAGTGGGCTTTATTATATAGTAAAGGCAAAAATATACGCAACTGATCTAAAACTATAAACTATTTTGAATCCATTATTCAATTTTTTAAAATTCTGATTTTACTAAACTTTCAAATTTATTTATTTTCAGTCAATCAACGATATTTTGACTTTAAAATTTAAGCTAATTACTTATTTTAATAAATTTATAATTGTAAGAATTATGTGAAATAAAGATAAATGATGAATTTGAATTTTGACGTCAAAGTGTCATTAATGGATTCAAATCAAACAAATTAAAAGGTTGTATAATAAAATTTTATATTTTAACCTTTTTAAAATAGCCGGGGGCTAGTAATAAGAGGTTATCACAGTATGCAGTAAAATTGATAGGAAGCGTAGTACATATGTTTACATGCCTCGTGTCTGATTACTCAACACAGTACAGTAACATCAGATAATAATTTATTTCATCCTATAGCGGTAAGTTCTTACATATCTTTCAAATTAAACACACAAGGATTGAGACTTCGGCTTCCCTACAGAGATTTCGTGCAAAAAAAGCAGTTTTTACATGCAACAATCTTGATGTAGTGCCCCACATTGGTGCGGCGGCAAGGTCAAGGAATCGAACGCAATCTTACTCACCAGCAAGTTGCCGAACATTCAGATCTTCATGTTCAACAAATGATTAAACAAAATACAATAAACCGATTTGCACTTGAAAGATGCCCTCTCATGCCAATGATAAAAACCGTCCGTTGATCTTGCAATTGACATACTACGCATGCGACAATATGCACAAAAGATTACAACAAAAGGAGGTGAAAATCATGATTGACTTGCTTTGCTGATAATACCAGAAGAATATTCGGCAATGACTGGATCTGGTGATTGTCTAAGCTGAGTGAGGAGAGGGAATAGCTCGGATGAGCACAGGAAACGTCTGCAAATAGCATGGTCGCACATCTTACGCAAAGCAAAGAGTACAATTTTAAGAGGTGAATCGCTGACAGCATCCCTTCTGCTTGGGCTCAAAGCGACGGTCGAATAGTTGCTAACCAACTTCAACAGAGCCTGCAGGATATATACACAGAGAAGCTTAGATGAGCGATACTATGATTGGCATTGAAAATGATTTTAGCTATTGACACTTTGATAGGCACATTTGCGGCCCAATTAATACCATTAAATCTTCCTGTAATATGCAAAAAAATAAAATAAACAAATAAATACAAGATAACAAGTGAAAAGATTGATAACTGACAGACCTGTAGAGCGCCTTGAGAGACAATGTCTCCACAGAGTGTGTTGGCATTTCTTACGAGGTTACTAAGGGCACCTGCGGCATTGGCTTTGGTTTTATCTTCCTCTGCTGCAAATAGAAGCTTTGCGAGCTGAGGTATGGATCGCCTCAGCTCTTCATACAGCATGTCGTTGTGGTACGCAGCATTTCCAATCTGCACAGAGATGTCCCAAATATAGCACAACATAAAGTAAAATGGCATTAATTGTGGATGATTGTGTTTTCGGCTTATTTACCGATTTAGGGTCCTTATGGAGCTTAGCCATACTGCAATATTTACTTTTCTGTTAACTTCAAAAGTAGAAATGAATGTTTTACCTTTTCAATCTATTGAATACCTGCCTGATGATAAAGAAATTAAACAACAAATTAAGCTTTTCAGTCCCAACTAATTTGGGATTAGATTAAGCTATATATTTGGCAAGTGAGGACAAATTAATCTACAAAAAACTACTTTTGGGAGGATTCAATAGCAACATAGCCACAGGCTAGAATCTTACAGCAAAACATGCAAACTTTCGAGTGCGTTTGTCTGGATCAGCACATCTATCAATTAGCAGATCAATAATCTTATGAGTGGCCTGGAAATATATAGGAAGAAAAAAAAAATTTATGAGAATCTGTACCAAAATATTAAAATAGTGAAACAATGTATTCATTTGTTTCTTACAAGCGAGCTATAAAAGTAGGAGCTGTGTCTGCACATATTCCCAATAACACTGCAAGCCTTTGCCCGAATATCGGAATCGTCGCTCAATAGGAAGTCTTTCAGAAACCCTACGAAACCAGCCTTGTCAATAGCCTCGTAGAAGTCCTGCTAAAAAACACATTACGCCCTCGTTAGTTTTCAATTTGAGAATGTCAAAGATGTAATAGTAAAAGTCCAATTGGCTTTAGCTATTGGATGAAAAAAATACATAAAATGTTGAAATTTGCACCTTTGACATTCGAGCAAGATCAGAAACTATCATCAGAAAATCGAGCAAAGCCTCCCTTGGGAGAGAACCATCAAGCAACATTCTCACCCTACCCGGATTTAGAAGGCCCTCTTTAACAAGTTGTAAAGCGAGGGGGCGGTAGCCCACCATTTTTGCCATAAAAGCCATGGGTCTTGCAAGATCTTCCATATTAATATAGTCTATGCACCTTAGAATGCATCCTGGAACACCGACCTGGCAGAAAAAGACAAATTAGAAAAATGTGTATTTATTAGAAGTATGACAGAGCAATAAAATTTAAATGAAAGCATCCAGATATTACCTCCAGAAGAACTTGAACAAACTGGGGCATGCTGGCATCAATTGCTCTGAGCATTTCCCTATTCTCAACACCAATTCTTCCACCCGGTGAACCTATATTTAAAAGGAAGCCACTATTGATAGATGCAGAGGTTGATGGTACACTGGGAGAGCTCTGTACTGCTACAAAAGGAAATGCCAAAAGATCAACAACTGAATTTATCAAATCCCTAACTCCAATTCTCCCACCACCAAGTCCTGTCCAGATTCTCAAAGCCTTCAGGTGTAAATCAGATAAGGAGTCAACTATGAGCTTTACGTGTTCCCTCCTAAACAAGATCTCGCGAAAAACACCTCCAGGAAGGCACTGACATAAAGAAGAAAGCGTCCACACTACTCCCAGTGGTGACAGCCCACTTCGATCCTTCGAGCTGTCTGTACCCTTCGAGGATTCTTTAGAAAGAATATCAACCAAAAGCCGTACAAGAAGCTGAGGAATACCATTTGAACATGCTTGCTCAATAGCCAGAGGCCCCCCCCATAGCAATCTAGTTTCTAGCAACCCAATACTCCCATCTCTAATCCCAAACCAATTCAAGAGACCTCCATTATAATTGCTTAGTGCTTCGCTATCATCAGATAACCAAAGCTTTAGGAGGGAGCGTAGAGTTGCCATGGGAGGAAACATAGCGAGCGCATTTTCGCAGATGAAAGACTTCAAATGTCCTCCATTTTCTAGTGATAATATTGATGACAATGCCAGCATTGCCGATGCACAGTGTGGTTGGAGGCAACTTGTTACAGTATCATCAGATGTAGACAGCTGTACGAGAACAGAAAGCCGTGATCGCTGTTTCTTTTCAAAAGTGGTGAGAATAACTGATGCTGAACATTTTCCATCAGATTTCAGACGGTTTGCAATTGTCGCCAATGCAAGGCAACAATGAACTACCAATGAGTGAGGGTTGGACAATTTACATTTTTGGATGCCCGATTCCTTGGATTCTTTGTTTAGATATGAAGCACATAACGACAATATGGAAAAAATATCAGATACAACTGTTCCATCTCCGCCACGATCGATTTCATGGTCAGTAGAAGAAGGATTTTGTATGCCACACAGGACAGCACAGATAGGTGTGCTCATCAGACAGATCCTCGACATAAGCTGAAAACCCCAGCCAATTCTAGTGTAAGCAGTATATATTTTTAAGACATTGACAACATACCAAGAACTCTACAAAGTTAATTAGCAAAATAGCATCCAAGCAAAAGGAAATCTTTATGTAGTTATCATTTTATGAAAGCATAGAACAAGTTTTGGGAAAAGAGATACCTGAAGAGCAGCACGAAGAGCTGATTCTAGACCATTGTGGAAGCAGTAGTAAATTGCGACCTGGACAGACTTGGATGCAAGAAATGACTTGACAACCATCTCAATTAGTTTCGCACATCCTGCATCAGGTAATAAATCTTGGTCTTCAGCTCTAGCATCAGGCTGACATAGAGAATGCCGCTGTGAACGAGCTAATGGAAATACAATGTATTGTCCTTTAAGCGATATAATCTCTACCGCATGAATTAGATACCAAATAACCTTGCATGATTCACAAGCCGCTGGTACCATATTGGAAGAGCCTGACAAAAGGCTCGAGCCTGAAGCTTCTAGGCACATGCATAGAAGTTCCAATATGTGAGATCCTTTTAAATGATCAACAATCTGGAGAAAGCTTTCTTCCACTGGTTTTGAGCCCTTAGATGAGACAGCTTCTTTCAGCGCCATAACAACTCGAGATAACATGACGGCAAGGCATGCAGTAGATTCATATGCAATCCTTCCAGATTCATCTAATGCTGAGACCAGAACCTGCAGTTTATGATGTCATAATAAAGTGGAAAGCCAAGGATTATGGATGAAACCCCATTTGGATAATAGGCATAACCTGTGAATATAGCTCATTGAGTGCAACCCAATGTTTGGCATATGAACTTCCACCTCCACTTGCACTGTTATCAAGCAGTTTCTTTAAAATAGCAAGACTCTACACAAATTGCAGTTATCATTACAAATTACAAGTCTGTGTTATTGCGTAGCCTAGAAAAGAGGTAGACAGTTCAATAAGTTAGAAAATCAATAATATATTATTAATTGATGAAAAACCTTCACTGCCAAGCCGTGAGCATCAGATAGCTTCATCTTGATGATGGTATCAGTAAACTCAAGGAGCAAGCTTATGATGTCATCCAATGCTACACAAGATTGGTGCGACCCAGCGGCAATAAAATTTGTAAGGATGCGGAGTGACTGGTTAACATGATCAATGTTCAACTCCCTGTGAAAATTGAAAGGCGTGTCGAACTTCATACAAGGACAATGAAGAGCAAGGGCAAAAGGATAGTACACATACCAACATTGCTGGTGATTTAATGAAACCTTTTTGCTAACTAAAATTAGAATTAGGTGCCTCATTGATGTTGGAATCATAAAAACTTCAATCAGAATGGAAGGCCAGGTGCATATAACAGAAAGAAAGGGCGACCAAGAAGTTACAGATTTGTATTTTCTTATACAACAAAGCCAACAATGAGAAATAGGAAATTCTGGTAATTTTGGTCACAAACAAATTGTGACTGATTCACACTCATTTTCTTGGCTGCTTCAAAACTATCTTATTCAGTTATTTTTCCATAGATTCATTCTTCAGTTTCAATCTCAATTGCATGTCTACATAATGTTAAACACATAAAAACTAACATTTAGCAATACAAATTTCTCTAAAGAGTAAAATGACGGATTGTCATCAGTTTGCCTATTGAGATCCCTTTTTGCTGAAAACCTAAAAAGGATTGCAAGTTCTCCCTGTCTGCTGTACTTACTGCAAAGCACAATCAAAACCAATTACAGGAACACTGTAAGGAGTGGCTTTTTTTCAAATTAACCTGTAAACTTTGTGAACTTTGATAGAGTAGTCCAGTATGCCCACTATAACAAATTACTAGTTGATGTTTAGGATTTTATGGTATTGCAAATACATGATAAGACATAGACATTACCTCAAAGAGCTAGGAGATTTACTGATCCAAGACTTCATGGGATATAAGATAGCTGATAATGCTTCATTATCTTGGCCAATATTATTTGCACCTCTGACTGTCCGTGAAGCTCTTTCCAGCTTCTCCAAAATTTGGAAATCTGAAACCAAGCAGAAATTGGTCGACTAAAGATCATGATTCATGAGCTATTATGCCTTTGAATTTCAATGAAAGTTCAAAATGAAAGTTCAGCTTCAACACCTGACAGCATATTATGCCTTTGAATTTCAATGATAAAAGTTAAAACGACTACCCAAAGTAAACATGAGTTGAAATGCATGCTGGCATTTAAAATCATTCAAAAACCCATTAAAAGATGTAAACCTAGTAAAAGATTACTCAAATTTTAGAGCAATCATAATAGACTTAATTATTGAAGCATAAAGCCAAACTGATGTTGTCAAACCCAATCGACTTTTAATCAATCAATGTCAGGCTGCACCAGTTCTCCGCGACTATCATCGAGCAATCAAAATTATAAATGAAAATAACAACCCTGAAAACTGTAAAATTGTTTATGACACCTTCAATAAACAACTAAACTACCCACTCCAGAAGGATGTTGGTCTTATCATTCTCACAGTACCTGTAGGAAGATTACCATCAGAAACAGGAAGTTCTGTAGAAATCTGGTGTTGAATGTCAGAAGCTGGCAAAGTCTCACAAACTTTTTCATCAGTGGGAAGTTTTTGAGTGCCACTCTCATTATTAGGAGGAATAGTTTTACCTGTCATAAAGTAGGTTACTACCTTCAATGATTAAACGACTATAAAACAAAAAAAGTACTATAGTAATGTAATTTATTTCCAGACATTCAGGATTGGTAGCCAAAGATTGAGTTGTTGAAGCCGGTATCTGATTCTCCTCCGCTTTCCTCCCAACTTCGCTTCCTTTAACAGCATCAGCTGCAATTAGGGAATCCTGGAACGTCATCGGCAAAAAGGAAAGGTTCAATCACACTTATGCTTTCACATCCTAACACGAAGAGTTAGATACTAACCCCATCTTCTGATTCTACTGCATTATCTTTGACAAAGGGGTGTTCCAACAGTGCTGGCCAAGTTAGTCTATTTTGTGGGACCTGCTTTCAAAGATCAATAAAATAGTCAATCAAACAGGTGCATTTAACAGGGCAGACACCTTTATCAACTCCTAAAGGGAAGGTTTGACAAAAGACAGAAAGAACCTTGTTGAGTAAGCCCTTTAAGAAGCTTTTAAAATTTGGACTCATCGTGTCTGGATATTTCACTGGATCCTGTAATATGGCACAAATAATATACATCAGATCTCATGACTTAAGCTAACCTTGCAAGAACTAAATATCTAGAGACGTAGAAAACTCACTTTGACTATGTGTCGAATCAGTGCATACACCGAATTAGTATAAAATGGGGGCTGACCTACAAATAGTTCATATCTGGAAGATGCAACCAACTAGTTAGCTGTATAGCAGGAATAGGGAAGTGAACGGTGAAGGCAATGCAGCATCAAACTAGAAGTAGTACATACAAAATAACCCCAAGAGACCACAAATCTGCTGTGTGATTGTAGGGTTGTTCCCGCACCAATTCTGGAGCCATGTACAGAGGTGTACCTACGAAAGGTGAAAAGCAAACTTAAGCAAGAAATTATTATTTAAAAAAAGCACTTTTATCTGATATTGAGAATTTTATTAACTAGCAAGCAATATGATTAGCATATAGAACAACTAGTACCTCTCTTATGAGATGAATATATGTATTTAATAAATTAAAACCCTGAACCAGGTCATACCTTTAATAGAACGCAGGACTACAGTGTTAGCAGACATTGCACGTGCAAATCCAAAGTCACAAAGCTGCAGAAAACAAAAAAAGAAAAGAAAATTAGGAATGACGAAAAAAAAGGAAACTGAATAAATCATAAAGCACTGTTATATGGCAACAGGAGGAGATAAACCTTTGAAGGACTAAATCAGACGGAACTAGAAGTTCATTTATACTCTTAGTTATATATATGATATGGCGGTATCAGTGACTCATTTTTCTATTGCAATTTGCATTACTAGTCGTTTCAAAGCATTATGCTAGTTAAAGTCCTAAACAAGCAGTAATATTGGTCATGCATGAGAAACATATAATGCAGGGACTAAATCTACCATACAAGAAGATAAAAATCAGCACAAAACATAACTAAGACAGTTTCTAAAAGGGCATAAAAACCAATATGTATGTCTAATAGCAAATTAGCCCTTTTAAGATGCAACTATTGCTTTCTTTGATATAGATGAAACTTACCTTAACAACAGATCCTGCCCCAATGAGGATATTTTGCGGCTTCATGTCTCGATGAATAATGCGATTTGAGTGCAAGTAATACAGTGCTTTTACCTAAAGGAAATATATAGTTTACATAAAGAAATTAATTAAAAAAACGTCGAAGCACAATGAATCATCATCAGATATAAGTTTGTTTAGGTATAAGAGGAAAGAATTTGTTTATTACCAGCTGTTTAGCAATTGCTTGAACTTGCTCTTCTGGAAGGCACTTATCATCCTCAAGAATCTCAAATAGTTCTCCCTGAAAAAACAATAGACAAAGAAATAGCGCAAATGCCTCAATTTTAATGATACCAAACAATATACACATCGGACTTGAGAACCAAATGCCCGTACCTGAGCAAATTCCGTAACAACACAAAATTCCTGCGGTGTTTCAAACGAATCGAGCATCTCAATTATATTCTCATGTTTCAACTTCCTGAGGATCTATTAAATTCAGCACATGTAAACAGTTAAACTATGATCAAAAAGCCACATAAAATGAATGAACTACCAAGCTTTGAAAGTAGGATATCACGAGCTGCGACACCTACGCTTCAAACTTATTATCCTCGATCTTTGCCAATACCTCGATTTCCTGTCTTAAGTTGTGCAAATCCTTCTCGCTTTTTCCGTGCTTAAGAATAAACTTCATAGCAACAAACTGAAAAAGAAAAAAAAAATAATAAAAATCAGAAAATTCATCTACCAAGGATCAAATAATCATCTTGGCACCAAATTTGAACCTGTCTCGTATACTTTCGCCTCCCTTTGTACACCTTCCCGAAAGATCCCTCCCCGACCAACTCTATAACATGGTAATCCTCCACCCCCATTCCCCAATCTAGTGTGCTAAGAACAAGCCTTCAAATTGAGGAAAAGTTTAATCTTTAACACCAAACAAGCAACAATTTCAGCAAAAAATGAAACATAAATCAAAGTTCCACAGATTCGACATACCGGATGAATCCTTACGAATCGGATTAGAATTTTTCGTAATTTGGGAGAAATTTGGGGCAAAAAGGGCCGAAAATCGCAATAATCGTTGAGAAATGGATCGAGATTGGAGAGTAGAGGTTGGATCGGAACCCCGGGGGATCGACGAGGAACAGGATCGTGGATTTGTAGGAGCGAAGAGCCGATCTTAGCGCAGTGTGAGCTCGCTCGCTCGCTCGCTCTCCTCTCACTCTTTTTGTCGACCAATCTCTCGAGGGTTTCAATATTTTTTCCCGCCCGTGTTTTGCAGAAACGAATCGGTTTCAGATCACGTGCGGCGTATATCCAAACCCGTATCCGCTAGAAGATTTTTTTTTTTTTTAAGAGTCCCTTAGATTAAGGGCAAATTGCACTTTTGGTCCTCAAATTATAGTTCACGCCATACTTTGGCTCTCCAATTTTTAATTTGTACTAATTTTTAGCTAGAATATTTGAAATTATTTCAATCAAGTTCGGACAACTTAATTTAATTGACTAAACGCATAATTTAGTGTAGAAGTAATATAATTGTATTATACTTGATGATGTCGTAATGATTAAAATATAACATTAATTTAATACGTCAATAGTTGGTCAATTAAATTAAATTATAGGACTTGATTACAAAAATATATAAAGCCTTATTTTAATTTTAAAATTTTATAAATTAAAATTTGAGAACTAAATTATCACGCAGCTTATAATTTGAGGACTAAAAGTGTAATTTTTTCTAATGCCTATGACAGTGTAAGTAGGAAAAGTCTGAGGCCGAGTCAGAACAATTCCGGATTTTTCTTATTAGGATTTGAGAAATAAAAATTTTGGTTTTTTTTTTTTTGGTTACCTTACAAATATTTTAGATCCAAAAATTACCAACTATTCATTGTTCCCTTGCTACACTCTTTGCATATAAAAATTTAAATTTAAATTCAAATACAATATAAAGGGTAATATTATTATTTTTTATTTATAACTACTCACTATTCTTCTTATTTCATCTTATCTATTTAAACATTATTTTTCTTATTCTCGAAAATAACTCAATTTTCATCCAAATATAAAATTAATTTAGTTCTTACTTACACCCAAACTTATATCTATCTCTGAAATAAATAATTATTACTTACATTCGAACCAAACAAATTTCTAAAATACAATTCTTACTTATACGCGAACCAAACGAAGCTATATGTGATAAACAGTGAATTATGTTGCTTCTCTGTGTGAAAGCTTTTTACGCTACTTCCATTGTGAGTTCTCCGTCCAAAATCATACATAAGCGTAGGATACTTTTATAAGCACTACTACTGCTACACTCCAAAATGAGTATATATTTTATCCTTTTTATCCATGTGTCTATATTGGATCATTATTTTACTAGAATTTTCAGCACTAAAAATTTTTTAACTTAAGATAGGATGCAAGATCTACGCCTTTGTTGGAGTATATTTTGGGCGTAGGGAAAGTGATTTGGACACTAAACTCAAGAGTTCTGATCATTGTTCAAGCAATGATTCGGACGCTTGAAATCTCCTGTAAACGTTCGAAAGTTGTACGAATAAGATTGAAGCATCTGAAAGCGGTGAGCAGCTAATTATTATCAAGAAAATTTTAGGACACTCAAAAATTCATCTGAATTTTCTCTATTTTTATTCGAAACATAGTGTAAATATAGCAACTTGCAACACGAATGCAACCCACTTCTTTTTTGAAAGAAAGGTAGCAAGCTATCTGCTTCATTCATTAAGCAAAATGAATTAGGCGTACAAAGTGGAGACAGCTAAGGCCTCCTAGAGAGCCGGGCAAAAACACGAACCAAAAAAAAAAAAAACAAACGTAAAAGAAGAAACGAAATCAAGCACCAACAATAAAGTGGGATACAAGGGACACGGTCAATAGCTAAAGGGCCTCAGTCCAACCTTTGATCAAGCTCTTGACACGTTCGAGAGCCTGGGAAGCAATGGGTCGAGCGTCGTTGAAGATAATATTATTGCGTTCCGTCCATATCACCCACCATATTGCCGCCAAATGGGTTAAACTTTTTGTCCGCAACACAACATCGTGAATGTTAGCTAACTCCGTCCATAGGCCGCGGACATCCCCCGCTTCCAATTCCCTTCTTTCAGAACTTCCGGCACAGACTCGAAGGTATCTGACGAAAACACATTCCCGAAAGAGGTGGTCACATGTTTCCGTGCATATTGCACAAAACGTGCAGTACTGATTCATAGCGCACCATCGACGGATCAATCTGTCCGCTGTAAGTAATCTCTTGCGCAGGCGGATCCACATGAATATTTTATTTTTGGCCGGAATTCTAATCCTCCAAAGCTGACGGTACGTAGGGTCTCTCTGACCACCATCAGTGATGAAGTCATAAAGGGATTTTACTGTGAACGTTTGATTGGCAGTCCATCTCCACTTGATTAAATCCAGCGTACCCGATGGGCTATATTGACTAAGCTGGTTTTTGAGCAACCTCATCTGTCGCCGACTTTCACTATTGTTCGTTCTATCGAGGCTTCTGATTATATATCTCCATCTCCACCCTTGTTCATTCCAGCATTGTGAAATTGTAACCTCCTTATATATGATTCTGGAATGGATTTCTGGAAATTGAGTACTGAGTGGGTTTTCTTCGATCCAAATATCTGACCACATTCTGATATTCCTACCGTCCCCGAGCATATACGAAACGCCAGTTTTGAACACATCTCTGCATGACATCACGCTTCGCCACCACTGGGAGTAGGGTCTGAAAGCTCTTCCCTCGTGCAGCGGTCTCCTTCTAGCATAGTATAATGATGTAATCAACCTCCCCCATGTCAATTGCGGCTCATTGAAGAAACACCACCACCATTTGGTCAAAAGAGCCGTGTTCATAGCTTCCATATCTTTGATTCCCAGTCCTCCTTTTTTACTTTTACAGATCAATTTCCATCCTACAAGACATGCGCCCTCTGTAATTTTAGAACAACCTTTCCAGAAAAAAGCCCTTCTCAGTGTCTCAATGTGGTTCAGCACCTATTTTGGCGCTTTAAAAATAGCGAAGTAGAATAACGGGAGGTTCGATAACACCGAGTTGATCAGGACGATTCGCCCCCCGTAGGATAGCAGTTTTGCTTTCCAACCTTCGATGCGTGCCTCTATACGATTTACCAACGGCGCCCAATCTTCCCTTCGAAGGGATTTGGTGTGGAGTGTCAGCCTCAAGTAGCGAAAAGGTAACTTGCCCACTTTACACCCCAAAATATCCGCTAGTCTGATAGCTCTATTGGCGTTTCGTATATTAGTTCCGTCTTATTCATATTTATCTTGAGTCCTGAGGCCCATTCAAACATCTTCCAAAGGAACAGCAAATTTCGCATTGCCGCCTTCTTTGGCTCAGAGAAGAATAACGTGTCGTCCGCGTATTGTAGAAGCACAGTCTGATAGTTTGCGGTGGGGCCAATTCCTTGAAGCAAGTTGTTACTCTTAGCTGCTTCCATAATTCTAGCGAGAGCGTCGGCCACTAGGATGAAAAGGTAGGGCGAGAGCGGATCACCCTGTCTTAGCCCCTTCCTTGTTTTCAGCCAGCTTGTCGGTGTACCATTTACCAATACCGCGATTTTGGCGTTACAGATACACTGTTCGATCCAGTTCCACCATTTCTCGCTAAATCCCAGTGACCTCATTATACTGTGTAGGAAAGTCCAACTTACACTGTCGTAAGCTTTCTCGAAGTCCACCTTAACGCTGGCGCATTCCTTACCGGATTTTGCGCACCAGTTAAGGAGTTCACTTGTAGTTATGAAAGAGTCGGCCAAAATGCGACCTTTCAGAAAGGCCGATTGAGATGGAGATATTATCGCCGGTAGAATGGACGCCGGTCTGCTCGCCAGCACTTTAGAAATAATCTTTTGAATTCCGTTCAAGAAACATATCGGTCGGAAGTCAAAAACTTTACACACTCCTTCCTTTTTATGGATTAGGCAAACGTATGAGTAATCAGTTGGTGCCATAAAGAGCACATTATTTTGGAGATCTATGAATATGTTAAATATGTCCTCCTTTACTGTCTCCCGGAACATTTGAAAAAATAAGAGGGGAAAGCCGTCGGGACCGGGGGCCTCATCACTACCGAGCTGAAAAGTAGCCCTCTTGACCTCTTCTATTGTTATCGGGCTAGTAAGGGCGTCCGGATCTGAGAGAACATCCGCGCGATAGAGGTCATCCCAATCCCCAAATGATGTCGGACGTTCCTCCGTCCTCCCGAACAGACGTTTGAAGGCTTGAAGAAAGTAGGATCTCATTTAAATGTCGTTATGGAGTAGGCTTGAAGAAAGTAGGATCTCATTTAAATGTCGTTATGGAGTTGTCTGCCCGTATCGTCTTCCACCAACTCAAGAATGCAACCTATTTCATTAAATAATAATAATAATAATAATAAATAATAGTGGGACTCAAAAATTTTCAAAAATTGGCTCCGAGATCCACTTCAGAGATTATTATTTAAAAATTAAAAAAAAAACTATTCCATGATAGAGGCGACAGCTGCGAAACTCTTCCTCGCGGAATTAAAAATACGCCAGCGTGTCTCACGCCCCACACAAACAGCCAACACCACTATGGCCAATGACAATGTGCCACGTAATCATTTTTAAACGCAAAAATTTGTATATACTTCACCACCACCGCGTTTTTTTTTGGCAAATCGTTTCCTGAAAAAATTTTATTTTAAAGCTAGTCTTAAAAAATTTATAATTACAAAAATGGTCCTACTCTTGCCATGCAGGCACCTCGCAAGTGCCACGTGGGCGGGCTGGGAGGTCGCTCGGCAAGTTGAACACGGTGAACCGTGTTCAAACACGGTGAATCATTCACCATGTTTAAGTGTTTCATGTTTATTTTTTTTTCTTCTCTTTTAGGGATGTTAACGGGTCGGGTCCGGATTCGAGTTTTGGGTTTTTGATCGGATATGAATATCGGTATAGATTTTTATAACCCGCCGGATTCGGATTCGGATTCGGATTCGAATTCGAGTTTTAATTTGATTTTCGGATGTTTGAACATGGTGAATCAAAACAAGGTGAATGTTCAACTTGGCAAGCAACCTCTCGGCGCACCCACGTGGCGCCTACGTGGTGCCTGCATGGCAAGAGTAGAACTATTTTTACAATTATAAATTTGTCGAAATTAATTTTAAAATAAAATTTTTTTGGGGAGCCATTTGCAAAAAAAAACCCTTCACCACTTGTGTGCTCTAGAGTTTGGGATCCTCAAATTTTTGAAATTTGATAGTGATCTCTATATTAATGGGAAAACTTCAAAAAATCTCCATGTGGTTTCATACTTTCTCACTTTAGTACCATGTGGTTCAAAATGTATCAATTTGCCTCCCTGTGGTTTTGTTTTTATCTTTTCAATACCTTTTTTCTTAATATTTCGTTAAATTATATACAAAAAACTTCAGATACCCTCATAGATTTATTAAATATTATTTTAGTACCCTTTAATTTTAACTTTGTTACTGATTTAAGAAAAAATAATAATAAAATTGATAATAAAAACAGAAAAACGAAACCACATAGGGGCAAATTGATACACTTTAAACCACATGGTACTAAGTGAGAAAGTGCGAAACCACTAGGGAATTTTTGTAGTTATCCCTATATTAATTATTAATTATTAATTAATTCATTATTATTGAACCCGGTCCGCAGCGAATACTGCCGATCCCGGCTCGGCGTTTTGTACAAATCCGGCCCGTTTCTCCTCCGGCTACAATTTTCGAGCTGGTTTTAGAGCTTTCAAAAAAAAAAGAGGAGGAGAAATGGGGAGTGGGGAGAGGGACATCGACGATCTCCCGAAGAACGCGGCGAACTACACGGCCCTGACCCCGGTCTGGTTCCTGGACCGGGCCGCGCTGGTCCACCCGGACCGGCCATCCGTAGTCCACGGCCCGGTCCGGTTCACCTGGGCCGAGACCTACCGCCGCTGCCGCCGCCTCGCCTCCGCCCTCGCCCGCCGTTCGATCGGCCCCGGATGTACGGTACGATCCCCCTCTCCCCCCTCTCTATCTCTCCTGTGCCGACGCGTGGACTTTACGATGCGTGCCTCCCGATGAGGATCACCCCTTCACTCCCCCTCTCCTTTTTCCTCCTACTCTCCTCTGCTACTCGTACTCGTTTCCGTGGTGACACTTGGACTTTGAGATTCGTGTGCACGGTTTCGATGCGTTGCTAGGAGTTTTGTGATTTTGTGAGCTATTAATCGAACATTTTATGTGGTTGACTTTTTTTCCTAACCAATTTTACGATAAGATACCTACGGTGTTGTTTTTTTTTTTTTTTTTTTTTTTTTTTTTTTTTTTTTTGAGAGAGAGAGATACCGCTTCGTTTATTTCATTTAAAAATTGACTTAGCTGGACTACGGTGTTTCTTAATTTGGTAAAACGTGCATGGAGACCCCCTCAAATATAAATAGTTTGAAAATTTGCTCTTCTCGTTCTTTTAATTTTTATTATCATAATTAATTAAAATCAAAATTTTTTATTAATTTAATATCTCTAGTAGGTATTATTAGCAGTATATTAGTTTGATTTTATCTGCTATTAAGTGATTAAAATTGTTATATTTAATAAAATTTATAACTTAAGAAAAATGATACCGGTACATTTATTATAGACGATGCATATTTTACACTCTTTGGTCTAAGAATTTAAATTATTTTTTTTGAATTTTAGTAAAATAATAAGAATAATAATAATAATAATAAGACAAGTGGGTGTTACACCTATACCTACTGTTGCTTAACGAATGAAAGGTAAAAATGTCCAGAGAACCCCTCAACTATATGTCTTTTCAACTAAACTTTTTTTTTAAAAAAAATACTATATAATAACTAGAAAAAGCTAGAAGTTTTATTAAAAATTTAAAGGATATCAACAGATTTAATAGTTTTTACTCACTCCAGAGCAAAGAAAACTAGATTAATTAACTAATAATGGCAAATTAAGCCATTAAATTTAGTAAAATAATTCAGAAGTCAAAATAATTAGAAGTCAACGTAACATTGATCATTTATCATGGTCATCAACATGCAACATTTTTTTTTCTTTTAACATGATCACCATCATCTGATTTGGTAGGTAGCTGTAATTGCACCAAACATTCCAGCAATCTACGAAGCTCACTTCGGAGTTCCGATGGCCGGAGCCGTCGTGAACTGCATCAACATTCGGCTGAACGCCACCACCGTCGCGTTCCTCCTCGACCACTCCCGCGCCCAAGTCGTAATTGCCGACCAGGAATTCTTTACTTTGGCCGAGGACTCGTTGAAGATCGTTCGAGAAAAGAATAAAGCGGCTTTCAGGCTGCCTCTTCTCGTCGTCGTAGGAGACCGCACCTGCGACCCAAAGTCGCTTCGCTACGCTGTAACCAATGGAGCTATTGAGTACGAGGAGTTCTTGGAAAGCGGAGATCCCGAGTTCGTCTGGGAGCCTCCGAAGGACGAGTGGCAGAGCATTTCTCTGGGCTATACTTCGGGGACGACCTCGAATCCGAAGGGCGTCGTTTTGCACCACAGAGGGGCTTATGTTATGTCGCTCAGCGGCGCGCTGGTGTGGGGGATGAATGAAGGGGCTGTGTACTTGTGGACTTTGCCGATGTTCCATTGCAATGGATGGTGCTATGCTTGGACTCTCGCTGCTCTTTGCGGCACAAGCATTTGCCTTCGCCAGGTATATATCTCTCTTTTGCTGATTTTGTGGCTCAGTTTTGCATGGTTAGGTTTACTGAGCATCTTCACTACACAATGTTTCCACTTTGCTGAGAATTGTTGTGATGTAGAATAGTGAAAAATGTGTAAATTTTGACTTAGTTGGCCTTGTAAAAGTTGAAAATATTGTGCAGATTCATTTGGGCTCTGTTTGGGATTATCGGCGAATTGTGTCAATGTTGTGGGTGAAAAAAGTAAGATAGGGAAATACTCCACCTGTTCTCGTGAGTGATATCGTGTTGAATATGTCGCAATCAGTCGGTTAAGATATATTTTGGACTGTTCTTCTAGAGGACTCCTAACTACTTTTTGCCCAATAGCATTTTGCGGCGCTCAATACCTTCGTAATTCGGAAGTTGAAATCTTGTTTGTTCATGCTGTGTTATTTTGTACTCTTTTATTTAAGTTCAAGAGCTCACAAATTGTTGTTTGTTTCCCTTGTATTTCTATATTATTGTTGACCCAACTTGTTCTTATCAAATTGTTTCAGCTTCCCAGTGAGGAAATTGAAACATAGAGCAATTACCAGCTTATTTTGTATGTGATTTCCTAGTTGCTTCAATATATATATATTTTTTGGGCTAATCATGTTATAATTCACTGATGATGTTCCACAGATGAAGAATTTAGTTACTTGGGGCTTACTTGGCCTGGCTTTAGATTTGAAGCAAAATTGCTGTTTGCATAGAATTGTCAAAAGCAGCTGCAAGAAGGAAGTTTTAGAATATGAGCTTCTGTTTTGCGGTTTTCAAGCTCACATTGAGTTACTGTTTCTGCAAGAAGTTTTTTTTTTTTTTGGGGGGGAGGCTTTTCTCGGTTTCAGAAGTCAAGCCAAACAGACATTCAGCTTTATTCGACATGATTACAGGTAACTGCCAAAGCGATCTTCTCTGCGATCGCCACGCAAGGCGTGACGCACTTCTGCGCGGCGCCGGTAGTCCTCAACGCCATCATCAATGCGCCGCCGTCTGACGTCATCCTCCCCCTCCCCCGCATCATCGACGTCATGACCGCGGGCGCTGCCCCGCCGCCTTCCGTGCTTGCCGCCATGTCCCGCCTCGGCTTCCGGGTCACCCACACCTACGGCCTGTCTGAGACGTACGGCCCGTCCACCGTGTGCGTGTGGAAGCCCGAGTGGGACGGCCTCCCGGCAGACGAGCGTGCCTGCCTCCACGCGCGCCAAGGCGTCCGGTACGTCGGGCTGGAGGGCCTCGACGTCGTCAACCGGCAGACTATGGCGCCCGTGCCGGCGGACGGCACCACGCTGGGGGAGATAGTCATGAGGGGGAATGCAGTCATGAAGGGCTATCTCAAGAATCCAAAGGCCAATGAAGAGGCCTTCGCAAACGGATGGTAATGCGAACGACCACTTTTGTTTATCTCTAAAAGCTTATGCTATTAAAAACTTAGACTAACAGAGAACGATGTTTTAATACTTTATATTTGTCAGGTACCATTCTGGTGACTTGGGAGTGAAGCACCCGGACGGGTACATAGAAATCAAGGACCGGGCGAAGGACATCATCATCTCGGGGGGCGAGAACATCAGCAGCTTGGAGGTGGAGAAGGCGGTGTACATGCACCCGGCGGTGCTGGAGGCGTCGGTGGTTGCGCGGGACGACGAGCAGTGGGGGGAGTCGCCGTGCGCGTTCGTGACGCTCAAGGACGAGGTGGAGGACCGGTCCAATGAGGCACGGCTGGCGGAGGACATAATGCAGTTCTGCCGTGAGAAGCTGCCGGCATACTGGGTTCCGAAATCGGTGGTTTTCGGGCCGCTGCCGAAGACGGCGACAGGGAAGATCAAGAAGCACGAGCTCAGGGCCAAGGCCAAAGAACTGGGCCCTGTGAGGAAGAGCAGGTTGTGAGTCTATGCGGGTTGATGTATGTGGGGATTTTTGGATTACTTTGCAGAAGCATGTTTAGGATTGTGGAATAAGCTCTTTGTATTATTAAAAGGCCTAATTTTGTTGAATATCCCTTTCGCATCTTCAAACTATTAATGACTATAATCGTGCGAGCTACATTAGCGAAAAAAACAAAAATGAAGCATAAAACATTTCATTTATCTCCAGGTACAAGGAAACCATACATACAGAGAATGCCTACATTTCTTCTTCTTAGCAGGATTTGGCTATTTGGTGACAATGTGACATGCGTTCAAATTACAGTAACCCAAAATGAGGGAAATTATTTCCGCCGTAATGACTTTGTTTTCGTGCGCTGTAGGGCTCTTTTGGCTCTACTTATGCTGCATTTGGCGCAAAACCAGTCGCCTTCTGGAATAGCTTCCATCGGCGGGTTGCAGCAGTCGATGTGAGTCCCGATCCCGCACCCCACTGTACCGCCCTCATTACCGCATATTAACATCACCTCGCCCCTCTCGCGCGATCCGCAGACCGTACAACTTATGTCGTCGTCGTCATCATCATCACCATCACCGTGTTCTTCTAAGGGCATTGCGGAATCCACAACAATCTCCTCGGAGCGGTTTAATAAATTGGCGAAGGACTTCTCTGCCCAAGTGTTTGTGTTGTAGAGAATATGCCTTTCTAAAGAGTAGCCTGGCTTGCAAACGTACTCAACCAAGTAATCTGCGGTGATGCACGGGACCTCGTGCCGCAGGAATTCTTGGACCCATGAGTCCACAGAGGGCATGCCGGGGCCCACGACAGCAAAATCAACTCCGGATTTGAGGAAACGAGTGTAGGGTGGGGATGTCGCTAAGATGGTGCCATCTCCAGCTTTCACCACGCGTTTCAATGTGTCCTGGCCGGTACGGAAGTTCATAACAAAGATGAGAGAATGAAGAACAAAGAATTATACATCAAATTTGATTAGTAAAGCATTATCTGGTTTTCAGACAACAAAGGTAGCCAAAAAGTAGTTGTTTTAGTCAAAGGAGGATATCTTAGAATAACTTGCGAGAACAATTCTGACGACTCTTGCTAATTGTGTTATCCCTAACTTTTACTTCCGAATAACCACATAATCAGTATTATAAACCCCTTATCGTTCTATCCTACATTGTGAAAACCAAAAACTATTTCAATTATAGGTTTATCTTCAGAAAGCAGAATAATAACCATTTAATAGGAGTTATCTACGGCAGAATTTTACACCTACAAGATGTGTTCTAAAGGCATCAACAAAATATAAACTTCTCCGAGTGAAAGATGTACCATAGGTGTTTAGTGGGGCCATGACTGCTTTGCCAGATAGTGACCAATAACACAAGCTAATGCGATTAATTAGCACCTACCAGTGTGGGAGCAATGCATTCTCCATATATGATAATTCGCATTCCATAGAAGGCACCGTGACCAGTTCGCTCCCTCAAAAGACGCCATTTCCGTGGAGCCTCGAAACTGACAGCGCCATCTTCGGTAAGGCCTTTCCTGTTCCACTCAAATGGCTCTTCCTCTAGAAACTTTCCAGCCTCACTGCTAGCGGTCAAGTAATCTGCCTTGAGAATCCACCTGCATTTCATAAATGGTTATTTTTATGCCTAAATGACTCGAGTAGACAAGAAGAAAGCTAGAACGTCAATATGATGGAGTGAAAGATCCCGACATTAGAGAGTATCAGGTCCAAAATAGCCAAGAACATGGCTAGGAGGAAGGAAAAAAAAAGTTTTAAGAAAAACCTTATAAGAATGGCAACGAAAATAAAAATATTCTTCAGATTACTTCGCATTGATGTTATGGAGGGCATATTTACGAAAACACAACAAAAAATTTATATCACTTTGTAGAAGATACCTGCCAGCTGCAGCGGCTGCAAAGAACTTCTCAGTTCTGCGAACTGGATCTGGGACAATGAAATGTGTAGCTTGGTATGACCAGTGGTGAGAATCCCTACACAATCTTCCCCTTAAGCGCTTTATTACCGCCTGAAACTCTTTTCTCTGAAAACGATGCCCGCTCAAAATAAACCATGCAGGCCCCAAACTAGCCACCTTACCAGCTTTGTTTGTTAGAGGGTCAATCTCATGACCACCAGAAACATGTCCATTCTCTGCTGATTTTTCGTCACTTTTGCTGACCAGATTACCACCTTCACCACCCTTTGATTCAAAAGAAACACTACAATATCCTTCCGGGTTATTCTCCTTTCCAGGGTCCAAGGATTTCTTCTTTTGTTTTATGGCTAGAGTTTTTTTATGCCTACCTGATATATTATTCTTCAAAACTTCCTGCTTGTCCTTCAAGGCTGCATCTCTCTTATACAGTTCAACAGCCTCACTTGCCTCCTTACTAACTGCCTGTTCAAGTTTCAGACTGTCATTCACTGTTTGCTCGCTAACTGACTTAATTTCAGGCTTGCTTGAAGCAACAGCTTTATCTGAAGCAACAGTAACCTCTCCGCCCCTACCACTCTCCAAGCACAGTTTATTTTTACCACCACTTATACTCCTCTTCACAATATTTTTACTGCCGTTTATACTCCTCTTTGCAACTGCCTTCTTCGAGCGTGTGCCTTCTTCTTGAAGAATATTCCCTTCGGCATTTGGACAAGAAACCTTTGGTGTAGTGCTCCTTTTGACATCACCACTCCTGAAATCATCAGAAAGTTCAAATTTAGGTATCTCAGGTACCTTGTGGATTGAGGCAGTGCTGTCACTCTGCTTTTCAAACGGCAATGACCACAACTTGTCATCAGCAATTCTTGCGGCGAGTGGCATATCCGCTTCCTCCATTTGTTCCTCATGAAGAGTCACCTTCCCATCCACAGCTTTATCTGAAGCAACAGCAACCTCTCCGCCCCTACCACTCTCCACGCACAGTTTATTTTTACCACCACTTATACTCCTCTTCACAATATTTTTACTGCCGTTTATACTCCTCTTCGCAACTGCCTTCTTCGAGTGTGTGCCTTCTTCTTGAAGAATATTCCTCGAGTGTGTGCCTTCTTCTTGAAGAATATTCCCTTCGGCATTTGCACAAGAAACCTTTGGTGTAGTGCTCCTTTCGACATCGCCACTCCCGAAATCATCAGAAAGTTCAAATTTAGGTATCTCAGGTACCTTGTGCATTGAGGCAGCGCTGTCACTCTGCTTTTCAAACGGCAATGACCATAACTTGTCATCAGCAATTCTTGCGGCGAGTGGCATATCAGCTTCCTCCATTTGTTCCTCATGAAGAGTCACCTTCCCATCCACAGAAGAAACTTTGGCATCTGTAACAGCAAGTTTTATGTTGGCCAGGTTATCTATACTGCATTCATCTAGTGCTTGTGTTGGTTTTGATAACTCTACATCCTTAGCATGTGAAGGAGAATGCTTAATAATTTTCGCACCCAAAATAGGATTCCCACGTTTGAGAGAGTTCTTCCGATAACTTAAGGTTTTACTTCTAGCTGAGATACAGTGCTGATTGTCTGGAGAATTTGTTTTACCATCATCTTCTGATAGGTTACTAATTTTGCTTATCCCAGCAACATTTTCCTCAAGTGGCATGACAGTTGCTGGTTCCATATTTTTTGATTCTTTATCCTCAGAGTGACAGCTGGGACTACTAGTTGTTGTATTCTGATATTCTGTCTTTGGCAATTTGGAACCACTTGTAGAAATTGAAAGCCTTCTCTTCTGAGGCAAAGTATTAGCAGAGCCCTCGATGTGTTTTATCTTTTCAGTGTCTATCGGGGTTTGAATACTAGCAGGCTCACCACTTCTACCCTCCCTTCGCTCTAATGGTGAAATATTATAATCAAATTCCATCATGTCCGTGTCCAACCTACAATCTGAAGCATTCTGGTAACTTGATATTCCTTCTGGTGATACAGACTTCTTTGAATGCTTCCTGGAGTAACTTAATTTGTTCATTTTCTCATCGAATGTGAAAGGGGTTCTGCTAATGGTTGGTAGTATATCAGCTTCTGCCTTTAAGCCAGTCTTGCATCGGGCGAGTAATTCATCCCCGTTAGCACCATTAGTATGTACTTCACCTTTCATATCCTTTTGATGAGAATTTTCTAACTTATAGCTTGAGTTATACAAATCCATTGCCTTTCCTGAGCTGGTCTCCTTGGATGGTGTTGTAAAATGGTTACTGCTTGTTGCAAGAGCATTTGCATTATTTGACTGATTAGCTAGTACAATATTACTATTGCCAGGGGATTGAATAGGCTTATCAGGACCTGTTGAAACTATTGTTCCACTTTGTATAGTAGTGGTTTCTCCGCTGTTTCTACTGTTAAGCAATTTCCTGCCTGGATTTTCCACCTCATCTTCCGAATCCTTAGCCTCAGCCTCTAAGATCTCTAGTTCCCAACCACTGGAACAGATAAACTGTTAGAAGTTTAGAACAACTAGAGAATCAAAAGGAGCAATGATATTACCTTCTGGTATAGTTATCAATTGGCAGAATCGACCATTCTTTTAAGCTGCAGCAAGGGAAACGGATATTAACAGAGATTAGCAATACAATATACGAGCTTTTGCTGTTTACAAAGCAACTAATATTAGTTCTTTAAATAAAATCTGAAGTGAAATCATATGCTCACCAATCTTCTAGCCACCTGTGATTAACAAGCTTAATATTCACTTTTTTTGCAAGTTCATATTTTTCACCTGCGGCCATTAAGATAAGCTAAATTATTATTGAGGAAAGCAACATTGGCAAATCTATGGCAAAATTAAAATAATTGAAATTCACAACAAAGTAGTGTTTAACATCCAATTTCATCTACATCAAGAAAAAGTCTATCTGCAATGTTATGCATGCCTATCAATAAGTCCTTCAAGAATTAATTAAAGTAGATACAGCAGTAGAATCCATAGGCCGATGAACTTGTTAAGTTTCCCAGAGGAAGTTCTGCAAATAAGCAGCCATGACAGACTCGTTCGCATTTCCAAAGAGTATGACTCCATTTTAACTTAGAAACCAGGAAAATGGAAGCATATTAGCATCAACACTTAGTCGATGAGGAACACTTTGCCACACGATCTATAATAGAATTGTCCAAAGATCAACAAGAACTATCCCAAGTTTTTTTACTTTTACCTTAAAGACACTTCATGAAACTACTGAAAAAACACAAATCTGGTGAAAGAAAATCATCATTTCTCAGGCTCCCAGATAGAATGTAAATAGCTCAAACATTGCTAAGAAATAATCAAAACTCCTCGCTAACGTGCTGGGAGCTGGACGGAAACTGTCAGAAAATATACTGTTTTGGCTTACAGAATACAGCAACATATAAACATATAGGCACACAAAAAACATGTTGACATTAAGAAAGCATGGCACAATAACTTTTCACCATCGAAAAATCATACAAATGGTTCCAACTGTTTCCTAGATAATATTAAGCACCTGTTCACAATCTATCTTTATATTCAGTGCTCATTTGTTGAAAAGAATCAACGTACCCTCAAACTTGTAGCAAATAAGATGGGTAACTTGATTTGCTATCAAAGGCTTGGAAAATCGTGCCCCCATCAACGAAACCATTTTCTATAAAGAAGACAAGGAAAAGGTTTAGTACTAAAAGTAATATGCTTCCGACTCTAGTAAAGATGTTACAATAAGTAGCTAACATAAATTATGCTTGCACAGTAAAACCGCGTGAAATACAGATGTACATGCATTAAATGAAAAATAACACAGGGGATACGTTTAAAAATTCCAGAAAACAGATATATACGGCTGAAATAGCTTCAGCCAATTGTGCACTTGGTACAATTCTCATGAACAGGAATCAATGTTTAACTAGGAAAATTGTAGTGTAAACTTACCATTATATCTTCACGTTCTTGTCTTTGATATCCTGTCAAGCAAATGTGCAAGGACTCACTGCCTGGAATTCCATTCAGATCTTTTATTGGTCTATATAGAACCTACAAAGAAAGATGAAAACAAGATCAGCATAAGCACATGATAACTATTTAAAAGAAGGAACTGATTCAAGAATATGTTACTGTAAGTGCAAACAACTGTTAGTTCATATTCAGGATTATAATGGCAATTTCCCAAAGAAGAGACTGCTCCATTCGTGATTTTGTGGTACATAAGTTTGTCACTCCAAGAGCAATACTTTATTGCTGTCTTGAGAAAATAGTACTCGTCATTGGACTGCATAGAGACCATCCCTACTGTATGACACTTTTGTAACCACCCTGTAGATGCTCATTCAATGGCCAAAAAAATTATAAATTATCCCTCAAAATTGCACACAAAAGAAAGGAAGCACTAAAACCAATAAGAAAGTAATAGAGGACGCCAAACTAAAGGAATCATTATGAGGAGGGGTTGGCTACATTTGCAAAATCCAGTTTGTTGTTAGCATCCTTCTTCACAAGTATAACTCATAGTTCTTCTTAAAATTATTGAACTGTAGGAAATTTTCAATCAAGTGCCAAAAACAGGAGGCAGTATTAACCCTTTCACAATCCGCAAATTTAGAAGGCGTCATAATCGCTTTTCCTGTAAAAATTCCTCATTTGCCAATGCAAATAAGCATTCCTAATAATCAAGGAAACAAGCAGCAAACATCATCTAATTACACAATTAGCCTGCCAAATCATAGAAAAATCCTACATTATATAGTAACAGATAAACAATGGGTGCCAAAACTGACCCTATTGGCATCTGCCATTTCGCCAAGGTCCAAGCTATCATCAATCCAAAGCTCTGTAACGAGAACTTTCCCATCGTTCCGAGCAGCAACGCACACTGGATCATCCTATCAAAACGATTTCACGCATCAAATCCGCTCTCCAAAACAAACACTATTCCGATCTCTTCAAAGATTCAAGCTCTTACATAAACGCGCCCGGAGACGATCACATGAGTACAACTGGCATCATACTTGGCGACATCTTCACCGCCTCTCCGAACGAGCTCGGATCGATACTGTAACCAAAACGCTCGACCTTAGAGCTACGTCAATGGCGGTAATGGGAGACTGGAGAGCGAAGTGAGAGGTGTGGAGAGAACCTGGGATTCGGAGACGGAATCGAACCCGAAGAGGACGAAGCGAACGCCTCCGAAGATCTTCGCAGGGCTCGAACTCGATTCGCCGCGAGATCGCACCATCGCCAAACCCTAATCTATCCGAGGAGGAGGGATCGAGAGAGAGAGAGAGAGAAAGAAGGGGGGTTGGGGGCGAGGGTTTTTGAGCGGTTCCTTGCGCGAGAAGATGATGAGGTTTTGGGAGGGAATGTAAATTGTTGTATTTATCGGGGGGTTTTTTAGTAATAAAATTTGAATTTTTGGGATTTTTGGGGGAAATGTGGCGGGACGCGGCGGGGCACACGTGTCACGCGCACGTGGCAAGTAGGTTCGCAGTTTAACGGTCCAGTGTGCAACATGATTGGGCTCGAGTCGAATCCGAACCCAAACTTGGACCAGAATCCGATCCGCAACTTTGCATTGTTTGTAATCGATTTAAAATGCATAGAGGGCCCTTCAACTATAGTCCATTTTTAAATAGCTTGTTGAGTTTTATTTATTTTGATGATTAATTTAACAGAACTTGCAATTTAATTTAAAATAAAGAAATAAGGTTTAAAAACTTATTCAAAAATGGTTTACTGTTAAGAGGGTCTCCATATATTTATCTCGAGCTCTATTGGGCTAGAGCTGAGAAATGTAATTCGAGCTTGGGCTAGATAACAAGGGAGTCCACTCCGATCTTCTATTCGCAAATTATTGAAATTTCGCAACGAAAGCGTCGAATCAAATTTTTTTCATAAATTCATTTCTTCAGCAAAAATTAATACAATTACAAAAAATAGAAAATCAAACAAAAAATATACGAGTATAGTAAATAAGAAAATATTACATCTAACTCCTCTTCTGCAATAGAATAGTTTCAACTCAAACCTTTTTTTTAAATTTCTCCTATTCTTCTCTCGTCTTCTATATTCACAAAAAGATAAATCTCTCTTCTCTCTCACATGCCTCCGTGGCCTATGTGTAGGGATGTAATGTGGGCCGTGCCGGGCCGGCACGGTCCATATTTTTCGGGCCGAAACGGGCCGGAGGCCAACCCGACACGGCCCAGCCCCAAAATCAGGCCGTGCCGTGCCGGCCCAAAGTTCTTGGAACCCTGCCCAACACAGCCGCCCGGCCCAGACTGTACGGGTCGTGCCGGGCAAGGCCTAGCTTCAGGCCAACCTTTTTTTATTTTATTAATTTTATTTAAAAATATTTAAATTTTTTTAAAAATAAAAATAAAAATATTATTTTTTAAAAAAATAATATATCAGTAAAAAAATAAAATTTTAAAATATATTTATAAAAATATTAAAATTTTAAATTATTTTAAAATTTTAAATTTTTTGGACCAAAATATCCTCCCAACAATTAAATTTCCAACTGTTGTGAAGGACATTTTAGTCCAAGCCCAACTCCCAAGAATCTGTTATGACAGACCCTTGGAGAGTCCCAAAGCCACAGCCCAACTCCCAAACAAAGCATTGGGAGTTGGGGTGGTGCAGGGCCTTGGGAGTTGGTCCCTGCCTAGGCCTGGCTCGGGAGGCCTTGGCCACACGGGCCGTGCCGTGCCGTGCCGAGCCGGACCGGGGTACCCTCTATACCCGGCACGGTTCAGGCCCGTGTCGTGCCGGGACATCGGGCCGCGGGAACAAGGCCCAGCACGGCCCGATTTAACTGGCCGGGCCAGCTCAACACGGTACGTTGTAGTACTCGTACCGTACCTGGCCCGGCCCACTCTCGTGTCGGGCCGGGCGGGCCGCGGGCCGCTCGGCCCGTCTGATACCTCTACCTATGTGCATCAACTTATGGCCGCGCTTCTCTATATACTGACATTCCAAGCTTAAGCTGTACTCACCTCTTCAAGCTTCAACTTAATTAACTTGTCCGTACTGATCTGGAAAGAGAACCATGATGCTTATATAATGCATCCTAATATAATTAGATTCCAACTCCAAATAATGTTTAAATTTATATTTAATTTATCTTCAATAAATTTAAATATTTATCTTAATCTAGTTAAATTTATACTCTAATTAATATTTAAATCTTAATTTATTTATAATAATTTTAAATATTAAATTTTATTCAATTAAAAAATTAATTATAAATCTAACTAAATCCTAACCATAGTTAGTTAATTCAGGTTCAGCAAAAAATCGGTACAGGTATAATTCGAATAAAATTCGTCTTCTAATTTTTAAATTCGTTGAAAAGTATGGATAAAAAACGGATTCGTCAATTATTTGGATATATGATTTATACAGATATTATACGTTCACCAATTAAAAATTCTGGATCAAAAATTCGGCTATTAAATTAAGTTATTTTTCTCTCAAAATTTATGCTATTAGCATAAATATTCATATTTCTTAAGAATATAAAAAAAAAAGAACTACAAAATTTAGCTAATTAAGTAAAAAAAATAGCAAACTATATTATGCCTCAAAATAAATAATAAATTAAGTAAATAAGATATTAAAATAATACATAAGAGATTAAATTTTTTTAATCGAGTGATTTTTTTTAGGGGGGGGAGAAGAGGGCAAACATTTCGATTTTTTTTTTTTTTCTTGTGTGTGTGCGGGGTTTGGATTATGGAAAGTTTTTTTTTTTTTTAACTTTTCTCTGTTTTGGGCGAGCCGCAAGGCCCGCGCCCGCAACCCGCGAGCACGGACCAGGGCGCGGGCGCGAGGGCCCTTTTTTGGGTGAATTATTCGGGAATAATTCGTGAATAATTATTTTTTTAAAAAAATGGTGTTTTTTTTTCGAATTTTTTTAAAAAATACGAATTCATCGGTTAAATTCATTTTCTCAAAAATTTTCGAATAATTCGCGAATTAACAAACGATGACCCTAACTAACAGATAGTAGGCCTGGTGATCTTCTGAGACCAGCTGATCGAGTTCTATTTTTCCGTCGTGCGCTGAACAGGCCCTAAAAGCGTAACACGTGTGTGACAACGTGTTGGTGCGTCAGCGTCCGAAACGTGTGCAGCGTTTGGTCTTACGTGTAAGCCTCACTCGCGATTCGATTTGAGTCCTACGTGCACAACACGGGACTCAGGTGCGACACGCTATTGGCCTACCAATCTGAGCCGCACATGATTTGGACCCCACTTTTGTCGCCCAATTGGGTTGGTTTCCAAACACGACAAACCAGATGCCGACTCCTACTTGTCATCATCCGGAATTCGCCACGTGGATGGCTGGATTTTTCCCGCAAAGAGTTAGGCGCGACGAGAAACTGCACCTAGTTGGATGATGTTTCCCGGAAGTGCTGTGTTGATAAGCAAGGGGAAACAGCAGGAACAGTTTGTGAAGGAACTAGATGCAGCAGTTTCAAAGCCGCTAAGAAGGCGTTTGGATTTACGCAATTCGTTTGCGAACCGAAGTTTAGTAACAGCAGAAACACTAGATTTAGCGTTAGTTTCTGATAGCAGGCTTTTGAAAATATTTGAATTCGTCTCCTGGAGAATGATTTGAAGCACAATCTGCACCCGCAATTGGATAGCGAACCTCCTCGTCATTCGTCGTAGTCGATGGCAGAATTATTCACTGAAATTGATGTGATTGCGAAGTCATCCAAACTAAGTTGAATGATAGATGGAAGCATTAGTCCTTCGCTGCGACTATGCGAACTGTGGCGGCCTACTTTTGAGTAACGACAAAACTAATAATTCTATTTTCACTAAACTTGATTTAATACTGATACTGTGAAGTACAAAAAACAAATTGTCCTTGAGCCATTTTACTTTTTCTTTTTTATATTATTATTATTAGTATTAAGAACAAAGGAAAAGTTGAAGCAAAGTAATAATAACAAGAATAGAAAAGCTTACTGAAATAAGGTACTAACTATTCATTGCTTGAACTTTTTTTTCCGTATAAAAAGAATATCAAATTCTGTTCCATGAATACTTCTTCCCATTTATGTTGCTCCATGAATAAGCAACCAATAACAAAAAAAAGAAATTGAAATGTCCGTAAACTAATTACACCTTCACTTTGAACACCGATTTTTACATCGAGAAAAGAATATAATGGATCCAATGAATAAAGAATGGCCGATAAAACTCGACCTTAAATCAGCTAAATTTGACGATTGATAGTGTTCCGAGGAGCAAAAGCCGTGCAGGGAGCAAGAGCACGACGAACATGTGCACGTGTTGCGATGCGACGAGCCGCCCAAACCGCCTCAAGGTCTCCCGTCCACCATGAAAGACGCCGGCAAAGCTAAAATGGTGCCGATTAGGGGTGCTAGCCGACCCACCCCTCGTGCCCATCATGATGCTAGGCCCGATGCCCTGGGCCACGACAATGGGCCACCACATGTGGCGGCGTTGCTCCCTCTTGGCTTTCCTGCGGTGCTTGAGCTCGTGCCCGATCACGCAACGGATCGACTTCAAGTACGAGTTCATGTCGTGGTCCCGGTAGACCGTCCCTTTGGAGCCGTAGGCCGAGCGGTCGCTTAAGATCTCGAGGGGGTGAGGAGAGTTCAGGAAAGTGCATTGCGCCGCTTGCAGTAACCTTTTTGAATCAGCCGAATTGGCCGAATCGTTTGATGCCTCGCCTAAAAGGTAGAGGCCACTGCCGTGGGGGAGAAGGTGGTGGTGCGGGGAGAACTTCTCATCAGGTTGCAAAATCAGAAGTTCGCCCATGGGAGCATACAGCATCTTCTGTTGACACATGCAGAGTAGTTTTCTTAAATAAACATATCGATACGTTTAAAGCACAGTTATCGAACAAAACTTCTTGTATTATGCATGTTAATTTGTTGTTTAATAAACGATCCAAACAAAGGTGGGGCTAAACCAAGCACTGGAACAAGAAACCGCTCCGAATCATGATGTATCTTTTAGTGCAATACATGTGTTCATATCCTACATACATTAGACTAGTACATTGTTTCCAATAACCATTCAATTTATAGAGAAGTAAATTGTTATCTAGTGTTTAGACTTCACAGAAGAGTTTTACCTGATTGTTGAGACATGAAAGATTCCGGAAGTTCCCATTGACCGCCTTGAGAATGTTAGCCACGTGATCCGGATAGTTGCAAGAGAAAGCTCGAGGGACGATATCTCTGTGCATTGTTATAGCCTGGACATGGCTTTTAGGCAACCCTAGTTTCCTCAGCAAGTTGTCTCCTCCGCACATGATGCACGGCGCACCGAACGTAATAACGGGGAGTAAAGATGAGGCGGGCGCCTCGCCTCTTATTAGGAGCATGAGATTCACGAGAAGAGCGAGGCTACCGCCAAGAGAGTGGCCAGTGAAGCTGAGAGTTGCTGAGTTACCGTGAGAGTTTAAGTGCGCTTTGATTTCTGGCAACATCTGTTGATAAATCCCCTTGGCAGCTTCATAGATGCCCCTATGCACGAGCACATCGAGTCCCTAAGTCAAAAACCAAAATAAATAAATAAATAAATAAAGATTTCTTATTTATTTTCGACAGAAAACATGAAGTTTTTATCATATATAGTGTCCAATAAAGAACTACTCCATACAATACACGACACATAACATCGAAATTCAACAAATAGCAGCTTACAATAAAGCCGAAAAGCACGAGTCAAAAGGAAACGGTGCATAAAACACATGAGAAAAGTAAAGGGTTAGGCCAATGTTTTGGCAATCCAATATAGGACAGGGAACAAGTGCCTGGGTTTCTAAGCTTTCGGATGGACCGTCAAAGGATTCGCACCTTGGGTGACGCGGACTTCTTATCCAATTTTCTTTAGACTTTGTTAGCAGTTAAACAAATTATCCAACGAAATGCAGAATACAAAGCAAATGAATAAATAGATCAAAAGAATTTATACATTTTAAAATAGGAAATTACAAAATATACCTCGAATTGAATGGGTTCGAAAAGAAGATTTGCCTGCCAAGAAGCGAGCGTCTCTGAACCCTGCCATTGAAATGATCGAAATCAACACAAACAACTCATGTAACACAAAAAGTCCATTCAGGAAAAAGAGGGATGAATATTCCAATGAGAGTATCTAGACCTGAATAACGAAATATCTTGTACCGCCGCCATCATCATCGCATATAAACCACTCGCATGGTGACGACTGTGCCGAGTTCAAGTCCTTTGCGACGGCTTGTTTCGTCTCTTCCTTTGCGGCAACCATGGCGGTCACCGAATTCGTGGTGGCCACAAATGATGCTTCCTCGGAATTCACAACTTTCCCTCCGTTTTCATTTACTGCGCCCACTTCAGTTGAATTACCGTCCTTGCTCTCTTCCTTACCGTGCCCGAAGGGAAGAATCCCCATCGTGCGAGATTGAAGGTAAGAGGCGGCAGAAGCCGCAATGTGGTATGCGGCGGAAGCACTTATTCCGTAGCCATTTCCACTCTGTTTCTTCTTCACTTCGTCGTTGACGACGGTAGCGTCTTTTGCTTCCTGGTGTTGATCTTTGCACTCGCTCTCGTTCGAGCCCGAAGGTTTCTTTTGCTTTTCTAGCGATGAAGTGACAAAATGTAATCCATGGTATCGAAGGAGGTTTTTTGGCTGAAGCAGGGGAATTAAATAACTGTGAGTTTATCTAATTATCTTTCAATCCAAAGCCCAAAATAATATATATATATATATATATATATATATATATATATATATATATATCAGATACCAAGCTACTCCATGAACAAATTCTCCACTAAATTGAACTACCAAAATGGATTCATTAAATTGCATCCGAAAACCTAATTTTAACAAACTAAGAATCTACAATAACCCCCACAGAGTAATTTCACCAAACACACAGTGAATAAAAATTGAATCAAAACATGTAATTCTAATAAGAACCAAAAAAACACCTTAAAATGATCCAAAATTTGCCCAATACTCTCATGAGCACTTGAATGGCTATGACAAACCCCAGAAAGTAATTTCATCAAACATAAAGCGAACAGTACTAAGATCAAAAGACATTAATCCAAAGAACAGGCCCAAAAATCATTAAATGGCAAAAGATTGTGCCCAACAATCTCATGAGATCGCAAATGGGTATACCTTGATTTTGGGGATGATGTACGCGAGGTAGCCGAGGTACGACATCTTCGCGTAGCGCTGCGCCTCGGCGAGCGACACTTTTGTAAGCAACCTCGAGAACGAGTCCCTATCGAACACGATCCTCTCCCCCTTCTCCTCCTCTTCTTCTTCATCGTCCTCGACGGGGCACGCCTCCGAACCCTCGTCTCCCCCGCACGCGACGCACCGATCCCCCTCCTCCTCCTCCTCCTCCTCTTCGGCCTCCTCCTCCTCCTCGCTAATCCTAGATTTCCCCTCTTCCCCCTCCGCCCAGAGCGATCTCACTCGCAGTATCTTCACCACCCAATTATTCCTCCTCCGCTCCTCCTCCTCCGTCGCCACCTCTTCCTCCGTCGCCACCGCTTCCTCCTCCCTCTCCTCGACCTCTTCACTCCCCTTCGCGCCTCCGCCTCCCCCGAGCCATATCCTCCTCAGGGGCCGCGGGAACACGTACGAGTGCGGCCCCGCCGCCGCCGCCGCCGCCGCGGCGCCGGCGGTCTCTGCGCAGCCGTGGGCGGCGGCGCGCGGGCCCACGGCGCTCACCTGCACCGAGGCGTGGTGGTGGTGGTGGTGGTTGTGGACGCGCACGTCGATGCCGATCGCCGGCGACTGGATCCCCCTCACGAGCCTCAGAGCGTCCATTCTCGCTCTCCTCCGCAAAAGGCGTCGTCTTTTTTCACCAACAAAAAAAAAAAAAAAAGAAGCGATCTTTGGGTCTCCCCCTCCGAGTTCCTCGGCTTCTTCAGCGAGTGGGGCAAGGGCGCTCCTAAAAAGGCGGAGCCTTTCTCTCCTGTCGCCGTACGGAGAAGCAACCGGAAAGCACCGCTTCTCCGTAGAATGTGGAAGCGCTTTTAAAAATCGATTCTTTGATATGAGATGTGAGATATACAATATTAAATATACATTAGAATTAGATTTAGATAGAGAGAGTAGAGAGTGGAGGAGGGACCTTAACTTTGTTATATATAAGGCGAAAGAAATTTGGGGAGTTGGGATTTTGCGTACTACAGGGAGGGAGATTTGATTGTTGCATGGTAGTTGGAGAAGCTACACTCGGTGCACCGTACATACACCCCAAATCTAGAGCATTATATCTTAATCAACTCCATAAATATTCGCCACGAGGTCGTTTATATATTATTATCAAAGCAAATAGAATTTCTTTTAAGCGGGACAAAAGTGTTATATACTCTGTTACAATATTCATCACAGTATCCAAAAAAAAAAAAAAAAAAAAAAAAAAAAAAAAAAAAAATTCTATCATATTTTTTCAGTCTTTATGATAAACGATTACAGTAATAAAATTATTCTAAACCAATAGTATTATTTATGTTATAACTTAATAAATTAATTCATAATAATAAAAACACATAATTTTTGCATATCTTTTCGATGCAGAATTAACATTGCAATTACCGGGATATGATCTTGTCTTATTTTATAAATTTCTCAATCGGCCTAAATTTCGTCTTGATTTCGAACTCGTTTTTCTTTTCAGTAGAGTTGTTCCTTTTCGGCGCGGATCAGCTACCAAAGTCGATCGCAAAACACTGTCTGAATCCCTAAAATTTTTGATGGTATCCTAGAGTAAATCCAAAAGAGAGAATCACTAAAGAGAGATTATCCTAATCCTCTCTCTAATCCGATATTAATTCTAATCCGACTCTAACCAATAAAGAGAGAAATTTAAAGAATTTAAATATAATAGGATTATCTTTTAAATTTTTTATTTATTTATAGGTCATTCTGATTCTGATAAACCGCTACAATAATAATAATAAAATATATTCTAAACAAATTGTATTATACATGCCAACTAAGAGATAATATGTTTTTTTATATATTATATATTCCCACACAAGATGGAGGGTGTTGCAAATTGTGTGCGGTGTACGATGCACCGGGTGCACGGTGGAATGATTTGGAAGGCCAAAAAGGATGGGTACGCGTAGCGAAGGGGATATGGGAACACGTCATGAAGCGGAGCGTTGTGGGACGGTGAGGCTGGTGTAATCTGTTTGGAAATTATTAGCGATATATACAAGTAATTAAGTAGCTTTTGACCTCTCTCTCTCTCTCTCTCTCTCTCTCTCTCTGCTTCTGCGTGGAATTTTTTGCTTCTGCGTCTGGGACTCAGTTTAGTAGGATCCTGTATTTAAGTTGTATTTTTTTTAAAAAAGTTGTAATTTATCTTCAAATAATATTAAAAAAAATACTGTCTCTCTTTTTTTGTTTTCTTTATTTTAACCTTTCTTATAGTAGTCGCGGTACATGATTGACTTTTTTAGAAGAAAAAAAATACATAATTTTTTTCATCTTCAGCATTCTCTTTCGCTACCACACGTCCCGCCGCAATCGCCGCTCCCCGCACCAACCCCAACTCACCTTTCCCTCCCGTGGTCTCAAATCTTGTAGCACCATCGTCGCCGTCGCCGTTGCCGTCCACGGCCACACTTTCTGCCTCAGCCGCATGACTTCTGCGATATATATTTGCCATATACAAGCATGCATCGCTGCCGCCGGCATCAGTGAAGGTGCCAACATGAGGGCGGAGGAGGAGGAGGAGAAGGAGGAGGAAGACGGAGAAAAAGCGAGAGGATAAAAAAAGAAGGAACGGTGAAGATGAAGGACGAAAAGGACGAAGAAAAATAAACAATAGAGGAGGAAAGAGAATGAGAAATAAAGAGTACTTTCGCTAGTTTACTAAAAATTCCGACCTAATTTGAACGTTTATTTTTATAAAAATATAAAATTAATAAAAGATTTTATACAAATTAGCAAAAAAAAAAACAGTATTTTATTATATTTTCTCTTGAAACTACGAAAAGATCAACAATTTTAATGTTTATAATAAAATAATAATAATAATAACAATATATATATTAACATTAATGGCGTGTAGAACCATTAATTGGTTGGTACGTAATACTAACTTTTGCCATTAAAATGCGCCGAGTAACATTCATTTATTTTTTTAAAAAAATAAAAATTTATTTATATTTATTTTTTAAAAAAATAGTTAAAAATATAAAAATAATTAAATTTTAAACTTGCCATCTTAAATATCAAATATCAAATTTTTTATCATTTACGTCAGAGATACTGTTGATGCCATTAATTAATTAAAATACTATTTTGTGAATTGTGTGGTGGCCACGTGTATATTATTAGAAGAGAAAGCTACATATTTCCTAACCTTCAAATTAAGGAGCACATTTGGTTTTCCAGAAATAGTTTAGAAACTAACACTACAATCAAAACGGTCTATAGCGACACTTTTAAATATAGGTACATATCAAAAAAGTGCTGCTAGCTAAAATTACCGACACTTTTAAAAAGTGTTGCTATATGTGGGGTCGCTAGGTATATAGTGACAGTTAAAGAGTGTCGCTATAACCTAAAAGTATGCTGCTAATTTACCAACACTTATTTAAGCATTTAGCAACCGCCGAAACTCTATCTCGTTGGCTGCGGTGGCGGAGGAGGACGACAGAAAAGGCTCTTCGTCTAGAATTTCAGTAGATTGAGTGAAAAGAGAAGAAAAGATGGTAATTGATTTTTCTTTTTTTTTTTCTTTTCTATTTGTAATCGGATCGAATGGACTGTGTGTGGTGGGTTGAGTAGAGTAATCTTTTATTTTTGGTTGGATTGGGCTTTATATTTAGGCATAAGTAGATATTTTTTTAAGTTTTAGCATAAATGGGACACTTACTCAAAAGTGTCCCAAACATGTGTCTCTATAATCTAATTCTGTTGTAGTGTAATTTACTTGTTAGGTTTCTCTTTTCATATCTTACAAAAAATAAAAATTTTTATTTTTTAATTTTTATCTAAGAATAATAATTACGAAAAAAAAGTGTTTTTTTTAAGAGAAAATAGTTCTCTATAAAAATAATTATTCTCGTTCTTCTCGAGAACTAGTGTTAATAAAGGAAAAAAAAATATTTAATTTTCTCTGAGAACTCATTCCTTATATTTTTGTGCACATTATTTTTCGTGCATGGGACGATCTTGTCCCCTATTTAAGGACAGTGAGGACAGTGAATTAATGAGCTCTAGGAATGCTCCGTGTACAGAAAATTTTATGCACACAAATAAAAAAAGTCATTATCTCAGCTCATTCTATCACATTAGTCGTGGAGTGTTTATGTGCTCACTTTCCATCGCTTTTTGATCTTTTAGTTCTCACCGCACTCTATTACGTAATTAAGTTTTAAGACTAAAACAATTTGGAAATTATTCGAACCTTTGATCTCGGTAATTCTAATAACAACCACTATACAATCCATATAAATATATGGGTTAATTTCATACAGATCCTTGCAAATATAATAAATGACAAATATATTTCTATAAAATTCAAGCTTCATATGTCGTTTCTATAAAAATTCTAATATTTTCAAATATATTCCTTTAATTTGTTATCGTTAGAGAACTGTCTATATTTTTAATTTTACCGTCACAAATATGTCTCTCTAAAAATCATACTGGTATAATATAAGAGGATCAAAAATGTCAAAAACTAACAAAGATTAAGTATTTAATCTATGGTTAACAAATTTTTCTAATGAATTTTAACGGTAGGGATATATTTGAAAATATCAGAATTTTTGTAGGAACAACATATAAATTTTAAATTTTGTAAAAATATATTTATCATTTACTATATTTACGTGAACCTGTATGAAGTTAATTCATATATGTGTGTGTATATATATATATATATATATATATAGTCCGGCTACTATACTTTTATAAGTATAGAGCCTATTGTACTCATAAGTTTTTGGCCGTTAGATCTACCCTTTAATCATTTTCACCCGTTAGATTATACTATTCAACCAACCATCCACTCAACCCTAGGAGGTCCACTATCAACCTAACCGTAACCACTGTCATCCTAACCGCACGTTTTTTCATCTGAACGGTCGAAAACTTATGAGTACAAGGGCTCTATACTCATATAAGTATAGTAGTCCCAGCCTATATATATATATAGATTGATGTCTCTGTTGTAAGGAAACCGCGATAAAGACGCTATGGCAGTTGATGTAGAAAAAATAATTATTATATATTAACTTAGTTTAATCCATCAAATAATTGTGGTGTCATTATTAAGGTCTCTATGGTCCTTCACCAAACCTAATTTGCGGTGATACAATATCCAAAAATCACAATCACATCATTCTGTATATACATTTTATTTTAATTTTCAATGCCATTCTTAATTTATCTAAAATATCATAATTTTTCTTGCGTGTTAGCTCGTGCATGCCTTAGTTATTTTATTGCATTAAATCAATCGTATAATCAATTTTAATTATTCAGTTTATTTTTATTTTTAAGGATAAACTTCAAATGCTCCCTCCTGTGATTTTGTACTTTCTTACTTTAGTATTCTGTGATTTAAAATGTATCAATTTAGTACCATGTAATTTTATTTTTCTCTTTTAGTCAGCTCCTCTGTTAACATTTCGTTAAATAATATACAAAAAATTTTATATATCTCACCTAGATTTATCAAATATTCACTTTAGTAATTTTTAGTTTTAATTTTGTCACTGATTTAACGAAAAAAATTAGTAGAGGGGATAATAAAAAAATAAAATAAAATCACATGATACTAAATTGATACACTGTAAACCATAAAATACTAAACTAAAAAAGTTTGAAACCACAGAGTTAGTATTTAAAGTTTTTTTTTTTTTAATAGATTTGAAACTAAATTTTGCTGTAAGTTTCACTAACATGGAGGTGAATTAAATAAGCGATGGAGAAGGACATGGTTTTTATATATATATATATAGAGGGATAATTGCTTATATAGCTTTCAAAACTTCAAAAATATATATTTTTTTCTTTTCAATATACCATTTATATTGTCTTTCGTTATTCCAAAATACTCCTATAATTATCACCCGATAAGTTAACTTGAGTTAAATATGAGTTAAGTATCTAATAGAGTTAAAAAAAAAATCAAAATGACTCTTTTTGCCCTTAACTTATTGGGTATAGAGAATTTGCTGCTTTCGACTTTTTGGCTCTTAAATAAATCTCTTTGATCATTTTTAACCATCAGATTAATATTATTATCCAATAAGAACCACTCAATCCTAAGAAGGACCGCTATCATCCTAACTATATAATTTTTGATCTAAAAATTAAATGTCGAAAGCACCAACTCTCTTATATTTTTAATGATACAGTAGCTCTACACTGTATATACGTGCACACTCGTGGCTGAACGAGCTTCCACGTCCGAGTTATAATTTCTCTTTCTAATCCTAAATAATTGCGTCCACAAAAAGTACTTTTCCCACCTAAAAATTTGGCCGCTTTTATTGCCCGAGCTTCTTGGAATCAAATCATGCAGATGGGGACACAGTGGGTGTTGTGTTTGGCGTAGCTTAAAAAAATAAATTTTAAAAAAATTATTTTAATTTTAAAAATTAATTTTGATTAAAAATTATAAATCATTTGGCCGAATCTAATAAGAAAGTAAATTTTCTAAAGCAATTTTATAAAATTGTTTAACAAAAAATTTTTTTTACTTGCAAATAATAAATTTAAATTTGATATTTGATTTAAAAATAACAACGGTCGAGAATTGCGATGACATTATTATTCCATAAAGTTTTTTTTTTGAGAGATAGGTAGCACGCTACTCGCTTCATTTTTATTTCATTTAGAAATAAACTTAGCTGAAAATATGAATCAACTAGGATTCAAACTTGGATCTCCGGTACCAACCATCAAGTTCTTTGCCACTTGCTTTAGGGACGGTCGGTTATTATTCCATAAAGTTACTATAAGAAATAGCTTACTTATTTTTAAAATAATATTATACTACATATATATATCGTAATATATTAATTGAAATATGCTTTTAATCGTCTCAACAGAAAATAAAAAATATTTCTCTTTGTACTTTCGCATCAATTTTTGTTGCTTAATAATTTCAAACGTCTCTTAATACCAAACGAGCTCTGATTATGCAGAATTGATCAGCTACTAAATAGTTATAGAAATATATATGCAACTAAAAATTTTATTTGTATTTATGAGTTATTGTATCAATATCAATATGCATGTACTTTTTTTTACCACGAAAAAATTTTAACTATTTTTGTAAAAAATCATAACAAATAATTAGATGGGGATGTAGCTCAGATGGTAGAGTTCTCCCGTAGCATATGTAAAAATTTTTATATAAAATATCTATTAAACAACTTGTTTTTTTTTTTTTTACTCTTGTCAAAAATTTTTATATAAAATATCTATTGAATAACTTTTTTTTTCTCTCTTGTCAAAGTTGTACAATTTTAGCAGTGCCAAAAAGAACTTTTACTACCTTTTTTGTAAATAAAAAATCTATGCCTCAAAAATAGCTAACTTTTCACAAAAAAAAAAATCTGTACCTCAAATGGCTTACTTTTTTATAGCAATTTTTTCTTGTCAAATTATGTTATTTTAGTAGTGCAAAAAAGGGCTCTAATTACTTTATAAAAAAAAAGTTGTACTCAAATAGCCAACTTTGTGGATAAAATTTCGGTGAAGAGCTTCTCAATGACACCTCGTATTAGTTTTATTTACATTTAAAAATTTATTGGCTATTTTTTAATATAAAATCTAAAGAAAAAATTAATACATGACAGCAGATCAAAGCTTCTCTGTCGAAAATAGGCTCCTGATTGAAGATTTTTTTTTTTTTTTAAGAGATAGATAGCACGCTACCCGCTTCGTTTATTTCATTTAGAAATAAACTTAGCTGGAAATGTGAATCAACTAAGATTCGAACTTGCGTTTCGGATACCAGCCACCAAATCCTTTGCCACTTACTCTAGAGAAGGTCGGTCTGATTGAAGATATTTTTTCAACTTTTGTTGGGTCCCATCTCTCTGATTCAGCAATGCAAAAAAGATCTCTAAAAAGTGCTTCTTGGACTAATTATTAAGAACTTGCTTAAAAAGAAGTTCTATACCTCAAGTAGTTAACTTTTCTAGCCATTTTTTCTTGTCCAATTTATATTTTCTTAGTGCTGCAAAAAAGAACACTAACTACCTAAGAAAAAAGGAAATTCTTTTCCTTTAATAAGCAACTTTTTCTGGGTCCCTTTTTCTACTTTAGCAGTGCAAAATAAGACCTTTAAAAAGTGCTTCTAAGACTCAATTCTAAAAGTAGCTACTCTTTATCATCAATCATTGATTATTTTCCGCGCAATCGTCGACATATAAAAAGTTATATATTTTCTATAACTTTTCATTAAATATATCACGTCGTCGACAGCTATATTTTGAATCGAGACACAACCGATATATATTTTATTTATTTTTATAAATAATATCACGTCGGCAACTATATATATTTTGGGTCGGAACACAGAAAAATTTTAACCACCCAAATAAAATGTACAGCTTTTTTCTTGGGCCCTGTTTATGTGTTGTACTAACACAAAAATGACCTTTTAACTACCTAAAAAGATTCTATTGCTTAAATAGGTACCATTTCTTTTTTCTTTTTTGGTCCCATTTATCTATTTAAGTGACCTTTAAGTTTTTAACTACTTCAAAAGGAATTTGTTTGACCAACTACTAAAGTAGTTCCTTATTAATTCCAATGAATTTGCAAATTATAATTGTTAGCAAAAAGAATGATTTAGTAGAGAAACGAGCTCAGAAATATACGTTCATGAATAATAAATATAAATTGCGCGTAAAATTACTAGATTATGAGGTAAGTTATGACCATTTTATTAAATAATATGAAACAACAGCTATTTTCTAAAAATTTAAGCGGTTAGAGAACGTTGTTCGAATCAAACTCTTAATTTTGTGATCTTGATTGAAGTATGATTCTGCATTAATAATCATTGATCTTGTGGTCAAAATTAAAGAGATTTTTTAGTACTTCTCTAATTAAACATACAATGTTGGTCAATGACTATCTATGTAGATGTATTGAATCCCCAATTTAATTGAGTACTAGTCCATCACATAATTGATATTGAAAACTAGGACAACATGACAATGAAAAATTTGAGAAAGTGATGATTTTTTATTTTTTTTACAATTTAATTAACTTAACTAGTTTTTTTTTTCTTTTCTTTTTTAAAGTAGAAATCCGGATAAAGGTTGGGTCTATGGGTGAAATTAAACCTATTATCTTTGGAGTAAAAATTGCATGAAAAAGAACTATAGGATGACTAAAAATTTTAATTTTGCTAATCATTTGATTCATTTGATTTGAGTCATTAAATAGCCCTCGCACTTTTAAATTTGAACACATTGTTGACTTCGACATATTCATTATAAAAATAAATAATGAGCCTAATGGAAGAACCATCAGATGGCTTGAAATAAATAAACCAAAAAGGTTGGATATCAAAATCAAATTTTTGAAAAGGTGAAAAAGTTGAATCAAAGGGACCAAAAAGTTAAAGTAAATTTTATTCATTTTTTACCTTATTATTATTATTTATCAGGGGTAGTATGTGTAGCATTCCCTATGCTAGCTGAATCTCGGCCGTAGATTGATGTGGGCACATTTGGTGTGATTAGGGGTCTAACTGGACCGGGTTCGAATCCGAGTCCGAGCCGGGTCCGGTCCGGTCCAAATCAATTTAGTAGGCTTGGGCCTATATTTCATTTTTAAAAAGCCCAGCCCAAAGTCCGATACTTTTGTCTCCTTGTTTAGGCCCATTTTAAAGTAAATTTTAGGAGCTTTTCCTTATATACCCTTTGCTACTATTCAAAAATTTCAAATTTATTCCTGTATTTTCAAAAATACCCTTCTAAACTATAAATCCCGTAAACCCTAGGGTATGGTCAACTACGGGTATATTAGGTATTTTTAAATTTTTAGGAGTATAGATATTATCCTTTTTTTTTTTTATATCTATATTTATACTATATATAAAAGAGCGAATAAGAGTTGTAGGTTTGATAAATTTTCTCCTGAAAATATCCCGGTATTCAAAAACTATGTTTACATTTTAAATGCCCTTGTAGTTTTCTATTTGATTTTATTTTCTCCTAAATTTATATCTTGTTAGTAGACATGATTTAGATTTTTAATTTATTAAATTTTAATAGATAAAATAAGTGTAACTAAATCTAATATAATTCTTTCTGTTTTTTCTATTAGATTAGATGATTATAATCAGATTAAATTTATTAGCTTTTAAAATTTGCAATTAAACTATCTACTTAAATCTTATATCTGTAATTTTATTTTTTGCACCAAGCGTGTAACACACGCACACTTGTACTAGTAAATATAAGGGAAAACTTCAAAAATCCCTCATGTGGCTTCGCACTTTCTCACTTTAGTACCCTGTGGTTTAAAGTGTATCAATTTGTTCCTGGTGGTTTTATTTTTATCTTTTCGGCAGCTTTTTTTTAATATTTTGTTAAATTATATACAAAAAACTTCAAATACATACCTAGATTTATCGAATATTTATTTTAGTACCCTTTAATTTTAACTCTGTCATTGATTTAAGAAAAAAAAATAAAATTGATAATAAAAAGAGAAAAACGAAACCACAAGGAGGCAAATTGATACACTTTAAACCGCAGGGTACTAAAGTGAGAAAGTGCGAAACCACAGGAGGGTTTTTTGAAGTTATCTCTAAATATAAACATATATGTTTATACGTACGCAAATATGCAGATGATAAATGTTATCTGTACACGCAAAGGGGAGGTGTGAATCTGACAATCCACTTATATATTCAAGAGTATAAAACAACCCTCTTGAATTTTTAGTCTTAAAAAAAAAAGATTGTGACATGAATAGTGCAATAAAAAGGATTATGAATATATAGTTATATAGGGTGCAAGATTTATACTTACTTTTAAAGTAAGTTCTTGAGAAATTTCTAATATTTTATTTGTCATGTATTTTGTTTATGTACTTGACATTAAAACATTAAGAGCAATGCTATTTATATATACACCCTAAAAAGCATTAATATGTAGCCCTCTTTTTGCTTCTATTTTCAGCTGCAGTCGCTTCTAATAGTGTTTGCCATACCCAAAAGCCTGAAATATTTTACGTACGGTAAGCCAGGCGCAGAAAGCTAGCTTAATCAATATTTGGAGACACACATACAAAAAATAAAATAAAATTCCAGTATTATATTTCTGATTTTGCTGCAAATAAGTTAATATATTAAGAAATTATAAGATGACACATTTCCTTGTTAGAACTTACTAAATAAAATTGTATTCTATAGCACCAAACATGCTCTTAGTGATTTTTTTCTATCGAAAATTCATTATTAAATTTCACCTTCCACAGTAGAAGACAAAATAGATGGCATGTGACAATTACTTAATTAATCAACGTTTTAATAGTACAAGCCAAAAAAGAAAAAAAAAAAAAAAGAATTGGCACCAGCCACTTAACCAAGATGTACTTTTGTACCCCCTCCAAAAAAAAATCTAACCTAAATTAACCTTAATTTGTGGCTCCTCTATAAAATTAAAAAAAAAAATGAGACAAATCGAATTAAAAAGATTATATATTATTTAACAATAATTAATGAAACAAATGCAGGTTTGGTAGTTATTTTGTGATTCTGGTGGGTCAAGCAGATCTCAACTAGAAGAATATGAATCCTTAGATTCCTTTTATTAATATTCAAATCCAGTGACACAATGTACTAGATCATCACACTAATATAATTAATATATTATGTGTTTATTTTTCTCAAGAATGTACATGGGGGTACATTACATGTAACCATCATGGCCTAAATCATATCCACTTCGCACGAAAAATAAAGCTTATTTCGTTGGTCAGCGCGCGTGCGATAGCAACGGCGCCCACAGAATATGTGCGAAGTTTAATTAATTTACAAGCAGTTTCAGGTTTGATATACACGAACTACGAAGGCATAAAAAGTCTATGAAGCAAGTGAAAAGTTGTTGACTGTTTTGTACCAACTTTTTATCTTCTCATTCGAAAAAAAAAATCAAAAAGAAAAAAAAATTCTATAATTATTACTAGTGTTGGTAACGAGGGGGAGCTTTATATATATGTGTATATATGGTGCGTTTGTTGTACACAGAAGCAGCTCAAAGGTGCCTTTTGCCGTTCTCTCTTTTGGGAGTTGCTTTTGAGAAAAAGTGCTTGTGCTTCTAAAATGGCTTCTCTCACACTAAAGCATTTCGTTTTTGTGGTTGCTCTCTTCTGCATGGCTAATTTCTCGTGCAAAGGTGAGAAACTTTAAAGAGAGGGTCATATATATTAATCACATATTGTTTGATCTACATAACCAATGAATCGATCTTCTTGACTCATCTTTTGGAGTGAGAGTCAGTTTAATACGGTGACTCTAGCGTTGAGAGTTTACTCCGTACGCAGAAATATATCATGAGAGTTAGAGAATAGTCAGATGTCTGTTGGCATTCCGTTCTTTCTTCTCCCTTTAGTGTTTGAATCAAAAAGAGTTTGTAGCGCAACTGAGTCGTGTATACAACTTTTTCTTTGTTAAGGCAAACTATTGATTTGCACGATTATTAAACCATCATTTGCTTTGGCTCTAGTGGCTTAATATTTCAAGGTGAAATTAGAGTTGAAAGTATAGAAAATGCATATACGAGTTCATGTTGAGATCTAGCTAAATTAGAGAATAAATAGAAATCTGTTAGCATTCTATGTACAACACGTACTCATTAATTCCTCTCTTTTTGAGGCCTATACTTGACGAGAAATTTTCTCAAGTCACCTGTACAAGTTAATTATGATCCTTTAAATATGCAATGCATCTAATTAAGTTTTTGTACTTTGAAATTAATGATGCAGCTCAAGATCCTGTTCAAATCGTGGCAAGAGCCGCACTTTGCTTTGATAATCATACTGTAAGTAGCATGCTCAAAACATTAACTTTTATAGGTTTATATTTGTAGTGTTAATTACTTTACTTATCCATACAGTAACAATGGATTTTTCTCCTTTATTTTAATTTTTTTTAATTTTTTTAAATTGAAGGTCACTCTTGCTTGTCTCGACGCGATGGGGATACACCTAAACGGCACCAAGAAGAACTCCACGAAGAGCGGTTCGATGGGGGAATTGGTTCCGAGCAAGAAGAATTCGACGGCGAATGCCACCTCGATTTTATGCAACACGCCGTGCTTCGGTCAGATGATGCTCGTGATGAACTGTGTTGACGGCATCCTCTCAAACTTCCAGGGCTACAACTCCGGGCTCATGCAGGGCGTCCGCGCCATTTTCCAGATGTCATGTGGCATCGGAAACAATGGCACCGCCGCCGCTCCTACTGCTCCTAACACCGGCGGTGAGTGCACATACGTACGCATGTATCTCTCACTTTTAGATTATATGTTTTGTCAGAGCTAAGTTTTTGGATTGAATAGGTTTCAGTGTGCGTGTCACATCGATCGATCCATCGATCGACCAACACGCGTAACTAAGATTTGTTCCTCTTACGGTGAACTCCATGTCGCGCAAGTATAGCTTAGAGCCTTTTCAATCAGCTTAGTTAGTTGGAGTTTCTACAAGAATGTTGTTTAAATTGTTAAAAAAAAAAAAAAAAAAAACTTAAGTGCTTTTTCATGATTCAAACTTCAAGATGATATATAAGCTCCAAATAAAAATTGAGCCTTGGAAGCAATTTTTCTTTTTATTTTTCTAATAATTACTCCAAATGTATATATATGAAAAGTAGCTCAATTACTCCAGTTGTCGAACATCTGTGATAAATTTATCTTACTACTCCATTAGTAGTCGAACTTATAATTTGTTTCCTTTAGGTCAAGTGGTCGATGGATCGAGTACAAAAGTACACTCTGGTTCCAACCCATATGGGCCCACCCTAATTAATAATTAAACAAGTTATTTGTGCATGTTAAGTATATTTTCGAGTCCTTCTCAATTAGATCGATCTTTTGGGCAACATCATATCATACGAAAGTGCAAAATTGCGTAAACATTTCACAATGCAAATACCGAATTTGCACACGTACTCAGGCAATATTGCATATATATATATATATATATAGAGAGAGAGAGAGAGAGAGAATTAGACTGGAATACTATTAATAGTACTAATGACGTGGTGCTATTAAGTTTTCTGTTCTTATATTAAAGGATGTGCGATTAGGATGATATGGGACTCCTAGGATTGATTAGTAGTATAATCGAACGGATGAAAATGATAAAATGTGTAAATTTAACGGTAGAAAACTTGATAACACCAAATACTATATATATATATATATATATATATATATATATATATATATATATATATNTTGCATATGGTGCAAAAGTTGGGTGTAGAAAAAAAAAAAAAAGCTGGTGTGTGTACTCCTGGTAGAGCAAGTGCTCAAATAACAAAGACCTTTTTAGGAATATATCATCAGTATTGATTCACAAAATTTCACATAGTTGCAGGATCCACACAAAAAAAAAAAAAACAACAACAACAACAACAACAAAAAATTGTCATATTTGTATTTGAAAATGAAACATATAATAATTCGAATCTCTTCTCACCTTTGCAGGTTCACTCGCGAAGTCGGGAAAGAAGATCTCCGGTGACTCCGGAAACACGACGGCCGCGACGAACAACGCGAATGGAGTTCTCCTCCCAAGCTACATGTGGATTGCATTGATGCTCTTCAACACTGCTTTGGTGCTGTGGTGTTACTAGAAGAAACACGAACTTAGAATATATATATATATAATAATATTTATTTGAACTTCAAAAAGTACACATCATACCTAAGCTATATATAGCGTATTTTGAAGTAGTTATTTGAACTTCAAAAAGTACATGATTTTACTACCTTACCTTGTAATATCTCATCGAATGCCAAAATATTGATCTCATTGAAAATTGGAATATTATTTCATAAACTGTGTTACAAATATTACAAGGTGAGATATAGAACCAAATGTTTCAAAGCTAATACAACTATTTTCGAACTATCGGAAGGTGAAAAAAAAAAGAAAAAGAAAAAACTTTTTAAAGTTCGGATATCTAATTCAAAATGGGTATGTTCGTGTATTAAGATTGTACGCTAGCATATATGTACCATAGCATGCTTAAATGAAGCCTCCTGATATATTGCTTTTTATTATTATTAATCTCCTTCCTTTTGCATGTACTTAAAAGAGTGTGAATCTTAATTATTTCAATCAAATTTGGGCCCGCGTTGGGCCTACATAAAAGGCCCAATAGGCCTGGTCCATCAAATTTGGGCTATAGGTCGAAAGCCTTGGAATTTTGGACCATCGGATTGAAACATATATTTAGCCTCAGTTCGATCGGCTACGCTTCAGCTTCTGCTTTCAGCAACAACCGTTTTTAGCAGAGTGTTTGGTAATAGAAAAAGTTTAGAACCTCTAAGGTTATTTTAGTTTTAATGTAATTATACTGACATCGATAAAATGACCTTGTTATCCGAAAAAAAATAAAAAAAAAAAGAAAAAATCCTACCCAAAAAAAAATGAGCCCTTAGATTGGGGCCTATACGGCCCAAATAAAATTGGCCGTACAACTCATGGGCCGATAGTGCTGGGCCTGGCCCAAGTCCGAATCTGTGTATTGCTTATGTTTTATATTTTATTGGGTAATTTGCACTTTTGATTCCCAAACTTTAATTTGATATAATTTCTAGCTCAAACTTTCAGAATTATTACAATCAAGTCCCATGACTTAATTTAGTTGACTAAATATTGACAAAGTGGTAATATAGAGGTGATGTGGAAGCATTGTGATTGATGATATGACGATAATTAAGATACTACATCACTTTTACATCAACAATGCATCATCATTTAATCAATTAAATTGGGTCGTCTGACTTGATTGCAACAATTCAGATAGTTCGAGTCAGAAATTATAACAAATTAAAGTTTGAGGATCGAAGTGTCACCCGTCTTATAGTTTGAGGACTAAACGTACAATTTACCATATTTTATTTTATGTTATGCTTTTGGCTAAATTACAAAAAATCTCCCTATTAATATCTGCTTTTTTTACTTTCCTTTCTGTCTTTTGAAAACCTACACTTTGCTCCCTTAAAAAATAAAAAATATTCACTTTGGTCCCCGCCGTTATATAGTGTTTCGTTTATATCCTATTTTTTATATCCAAAATACTCCAGAAACCCTCATCCTTCCTCACTGATGTCCTCTGCCGCGCCGCCTCGCCCTCGCCCACTCCTCTATCCATGCCCACACACGTGCCCTCGCTTTCCTCCGCCGACTCACCCTCGCCCTCACCCTCGCCTATCTCTTTGTCTACGCCCATTCCGATCTTTCTCTTACAGTCGCCGCAATGGAGGGGCGATGAGGGTGTTGGAGAAGCGGAGAAGCAGGTGGGGAGAAAACAGAGTTAGAGCTTGGGTCGAGGGAGGGGCGAAGAACGGAGGAGGAGAGGCTGCAGCTGAGGAGGAGAGGCTCTGGATCGGGGTGGAGACGAAGAGAATGAGAGGCAATTTAGTTATTTTGTCACGGCGTATCTTCTGTAAATATTTTTTATTTTTTAAGAGAGTAAAATATAAATTTTTGAATGATGGAGGGAAAAAGTAAAAAATCGGATATTGACGGAAAAATTTTCTATAATTTAGCTTATATTTTTTTATCCCATTATTGTTATTGATTAATTTGAGTGCACATTTTTTGTTTTAAAAAGCAAGCGAAAATAATCACTGTTGTTTTTTTTGAGAATAAGTAGCACGCTACCTGCTTCATTCATTGAAAAAGTGAATTAGGCTACAGGGGTGAGACAACAAAGGCCTCGAAAGTCGAAAAAATCAGGGCGCACCACGAAAACAGGGTCAAACTGCAAGTCACGAAAGATAAAATCATTCCTCGCCTTCCAAATAGTCCACCAGCATGCTGCTAAACCGGATAGACCATGTCTCCTACTTTGACCATCATCCCTCTCCTTCCACTTATCCCATACACTATGTACGTCGAAATGGTCACTGTTGTTGTTGTTGTTGTTGTTGATTTTTTTTTTTTTTTTGGGGGGGGGTAAATGCATAAAAATAGTCCCGAACTTTTGACTGTTCACATATAGTCACCTAAACTTTCAAAGTATTGCAAATAACCATCGCATGCAAGCTTAGAAGGGCTTTCTTGACACTCTAAATCAATACTGCAGTTGAGAAATTGATTTTTTAACATCAAACTTTATTAACAATTAAATTTATTTTTAGTCAATTTTACCAAAAGGAATGCTCTTTCACATTGAGAAGATATATCTATATCGCCGATACTCATTCTTTATTATTTTGTAACCAATTGCGGAGTATTAATCGCTTAAATAGATGGAATATATATATATATCTGGATAGTAAATTGTAAAATTTTGAGAATTGAGATTGTAGATATGAAATTCTCTAATTTTAGTCAGCTATCTGCAAATGGATGAAAGTTCAGATGATTGTGATGTAGTTAATTTTCTTTTTCTTTTTTTCTTTTTTTTTTTTGCCCTTTCAAGATAAATCTAGAAGAGTTGTTGGCGCATTCACCAATTATTATTTTGGTAGGTGGAAAGGTGTGGAAATAATTGGTTGCACTAACTATATTCTCTTGGTCACTTAGTGAGAAAAGTAGCTTTATGGTCTCATTAATTTTCCCACCAAATCCCTTCTTTTCTTGCAAAAGAACAACTACCACATCTAAAAATCTCTTTAAATCACTCATCATGAATAATTTCACTTAGTCCATGTAATTTGAATTTTTGTTGCAATTTTGAAGGCAAAAATTTAGCCATAAAAATTACACTTTGTTTGATGAGAGTGAAAAAGTAAAGGAAATCAATATGGTGGATAGGTTTGGTTTGGTGTGAGAATGGCCTATGTTTGGTGGTATTAAGCAATGATGTTATGAATCCAAATCAGAGTTCTCTTCACATTTCACTTCCTCATTTTACAAATTAAGCTCAAGTGAACCCTTTACCAATGGCTTTTGCTTTCTCCCTGAGATGGTGGTGGTGCTTTTTTGTGGTTGTGTTTTGCTTCTCTTCTTCTTTTTGCAACTCAGGTACATTGAATTTTGTGATAAAGTGTATTATGTTGTTTTTTTTTTAATACTAAATAGAATTAGAAGTTTTTTGCTTTTGTGATTAAGTACTTTAATTTGGTTGCCAAAATAGCAATCTCTACAGCGTTTGACAACTAGAAAAGACTAAATTTTATGTAAAAAGAGAGACAAGCTATTGGAGAAACTTTTTTTATATGAAGTGCGCATGCTTCTCCTAATAGCTCTTACGGAATTTGCTTAATCATCTTATATGTGTATAACCTCAAACAGATCCAATGGACATTATTCATGGGAGAGCACTATCTTGCTTCGATTATCGCCCCGTGAGTACCTAATCACAAACTTTATTTTAAAGTTTGAACTCTTATCAATATTTGAGCATTAATTGTTAATTTTTTTTGAGATGAAAATACTAGGTCTATAGCAGGTGCAATGACTCATTCAGATTGAATGAACAAGGGAGTGTTAACATTCCACAAGAAGGAATAGATGAGTATTGTGAGGGGCCATGCTTTGAGGAGACACATTTGGTGTTAACTTGTGTTGGTGATGTACACAATAGCTTTAGGTTCAGTAATGGTGCATCAGTGAAAGATGTGAAGAGTGCTCTCATTAGAAGATGTGGACACACCCCAAAAAGAGGTGAGTTAAATCAATAATTCCCTAATCTTATTTTTGGGGATTAATTAATTGCACCAAGAATAATAATCTTGTAATGGATAAAGAGAAACAAATTCTGATCTGTATATATATAATATGCGAGGGGTGTCTCACTTATCTGCTTAAGCTTCTTGGTTGATTCGAGCACTTTCGATAGTTAGACGTATTCACGGAGGGTAGTTATAAGGAGCTCAATAAGTTTGAGGTATGGCGGGGATATTTTTCTACTATCTAAACGTTGTCCAGAAGTTTGAGTGCTCGTTCGTCTCCAAAACAAGAACCCTCAGTTTAACAAAAAAGTTATTAATGCTTTTTAATTTGCATAGATTTAATCAAATAATACTTTTGTAGAAGCTCTAATGTGGCCAAACTGACATTAATAATGGTGAATCTTACTCTGGTAATATTAATGCGTTTTATTCTTGTGTACGTTTCAGGAAATGTTGCTGTCGCGGAGCACTTTGATATCGATAATCCCTACGGGTTCGACGGATTTGGTGATTGCTTTGATCATGGAAACAAGCTTACAATTCCTATCTACTTGTTGATCTTTCTCACCTGTGCTATGCTTATTTTGGGTTAGTAATAATAATGTCATTGAATGGTGCCCTCATCATGCTGAATATCTTGGCATGTTAACTTAATTTTGTGATCTTGGTCTAATTATTATTTATGTCTTTTTATTCTTTTTATTTTTATTTTTTGCCCCTTTTGAATTAAGAAGGGTATCTTTTATTTTATTATTATTATTATTATTATTATTATTTTTATTATATACCAAGATTTAAATCCAAAAAAAAAAATCTTGGATCGTTCACAAACTCCTTTAAATTTTTAATATTTATAAAAAACGAGTTGACAAGATGATGGAGGACTAAATATATATTAGTCCTTGGATGAAGAGGTGCGAGATTTGCAGCCCCTTTTTTTTGGAGTGCGCATACAGCATTGCTGTTTAAATAACAATTTACAATACAGAACGTTGTGTCACGAAAAAAGAAAAAAAAGGCCAAAAAAATGGTACTAAAATATACACGCAATCCAAATACGAGAACCCTAAGAGGGAGAGAGATCGTTATGATCATTTGCGGCTGCTTGTAGTTCAAGTGTAAAAGAGCTTGGCGAAGAGGAGTTCGTTCCAGGTGTCCTGGAGACCGGGCAGGCACCAGTGGACGCAGTCGGAGTAGCTCACAGGGTTCGCGAGCTGTTCCGGGGAGAGGGGTAGCCACTGTTTCTTGTAGATCGACGTGTGCGCGTCCTTGCGGTAGCTCGACAGCTGCGTGATGTTCAGAAACGTCACCGATACCTCCGACTCCGCGAGCTCCTCCCCGAGCACCTGCATGATGCCCTTCCGGCAGTCCGAGCCCCAGTAGTTCGGGTCCTCGATCATCGTCGTCTGGTTGTAGCAGTTGCCGCCCGGTTCGGCGCCCCAATCTTGGCTCCTGTATATACATATATACATGGAATGTTGAATATCAGATAAGTTGCAACTTACGAGGAAGTCTATTATATAATATACTTATACCACATTATCAATAACAAGCTAATCACATTTTTTTATTTAAAAAAAATATAATAAATATATATTTTTTTATAAATATGATAAGATGGATAAATTCAAAGAAAACAGTATGATTGATTAGGTATGTCACATCAGCAATATGGATAATACATTCTAGACTTTTTACCTAGAAATCGACATCGGGTCAAGTGTGACATTGACATCAAATCAAACAATCTTCTGAAACTTATAACTGCAAATATGAAATTGACATCAGTTCAAATTTCGTAAAGTCTCTGTATCTTTTTCTTCTATGGAGACATTCTTAACTTCTAATTTTTAGCTAAATAAACCATAAGTTTTATCAAATTGATTGATAATTCTGTCAAATTTAATAATTTAAATAGTTTTGTAGGCAAACAAACTTTGATTAATTTGCTGCCGATACTAATTTAGCCATAAAATGTAACGAAATGTTTATCTTAATTTACCATGAAAACTCAAATAGAAAAATGAAAATTATTCATATTAAGCTTGGTAATTGATATCCGAGATCCTAAGTTCGAATCCTAGTTGATTCACATTTCCAGCTAAATTTATTTCTAAAAAAAATAAACGAAGCGGATAGCATACTATCTTTTTTTTTCTAAAAAAAAAAATGTACGTAATCTTATACTCACTTTTGATGGGAAGGTGACATACTGGTGAAAAAAACTCGTGTTTTCGTCAGGTCCATATTATCCTGCACCCATCTTAGCATATCTTTCATCGCCATTCGATACGCGTCTTCGGTTGTTAGCTCCACCACGTCTTTCGCTTCATTAAATGACCCTTCTCCTTCTCTATAATTATGCAAAATTAACCTTAAAAAACTCACAAAAAGGAAATTAAAATTGTCGGAAACATAAAAAAAAAGGATTAGGGTTACAAAGAAGTTACAGGATCTTCATTGTGAGACCAGTCATCCACCAGAGGTATGTGTTGAACACCAAAATATCAACTCCCTTCCAGTTTTCGCCATGCTTGTTTATCGAGCCTCTTCGAACGATCCGATCGGAGATTCGATGCACGATGGCGTCGTCTGAGTTCGATTCGAGGAGGAACGGAGCCCAGTAGAATTGGATCGAAGCGTTGTAGTTCTACATTCAAAGAGAATTCGACCTGATCTGACCTGACCTGACCTGACTTGACCTGACCTGACCTGATCTAATCTGGCTCAACCCAACGAAAAATGAAGTGAGACAAAAGAATGAGGTTACCTTGGCTGTGAAGGTGCTGAGCGAACCGAAGTTAATCTCCATGGATTTGGATTCGTTAGGGACGACGGAGTGGAGAAGGCAAACCATCGAATAGAACTGGCCACGGTTCAGCGAGTCGCCGACGAACATCAACCTCTTCCCTCGCAGAGCCTCTAGCATCATCGTCGCATTGAAACTGTTTGAATTGTTCAACGTAATTTAACAACATTCGCTATATATGTATGTTAATAATTAATGAAAGATAATAGAGATTTTGCTAACACAGCTCCAAACCTAAAATCCGTAATCCCGAACCAATTCGATTCGACTTTAAGTTGAGCTAAGGTCGGGTTAGATTAGGTCGAAACGCGTGGATGGGTTAAATCGTATTACTCATGCTCTACCTAAAACTAGTTGTTATAGTACACGAACAAGAAGTTTCCCAAATTTTTAAAAAGAATAATATAGAACTAATGATTGAAGCTGTTAATAATATAGAACTAATGATTGAAGCTGTTAATCTTTTCAATTCAAGGTGAAAAAGTTACCAAAAATTGCTATTATTATTATTATTATTTCTTTTACCCCAGTAATGGTGCATAAATATATTTAGTTTCTCCTAGTCAAGTAGTCAACAATGCTACAGCTAATAATTGCCTCTCATGTTCTGTCGGGTTGGTTTGGATTTTAGAATGGATTTGGAAATAAAAATTTATAATTCGTACACTTTATATATAGATATATATTTTATACTTTTTTATCTGAAAATTCATATAATTTTTTTTAAAAAATTAGCCTTAAAAAAAAAACTGATAAAATTAGTAATAATAAATACTATAAGCTCTTAGATGAGCGGCGTGTAAATTAATCTAACATTTAGTCTAGGTCGACAACACTAGTTGTACATCCTCTCCCTCTAAGGACTTATTTTTTTACAGTGGACCTGTCACATCTCTTTTTTTTTTAAAAAAAAAAATTATTATCAGTAGTTTCAAAAGTGGGATATAAATCCTACATCTAGCCTATCCAAGAATTTAAATAATTTCTTTTTAAATTTTAAATATTTTTTTTAAAAAATGATTACTTATATGCCTCTAAAAATTTTTAAAATATTTTTTATATTCCTACTGTTTTTTGTTTCAAATATACTCCTTGTATATTTTTTTTTCTTTATTCAAAAATAATCCTACTGTTAGTACCTATTAAGTCAGCTCGGGTTAAATCTGGATTAAATTTCTACCGCAGTTAAAAAAAAAATCAAAATATCTCTTTTATTCTTAACTTAAGAGCAACTAACAAAAGTTAGTGACGGGTAAAAATAAATAAGAAATTAAAATAGGTAATGGTACAAAGTCAAATTTTAAAAGACAAAATAGTAATTTTACAGAGATAACGACTATTTCTGACAGTGAATTAAATCTAACTCTAGAAATATATTTGAAAAAATCTGAAAATTTAAAAATATATTTTTAATATTAACCTTCTAAGCAGAATAAATGAAAAAGTTCGAAATTTTTATGAGTTATATAAGCAATTGCCTCTAAAAAAAGTAAAAACATGATAAAACTAGCATGCATATTGTTAACTATAAAAATTTAAAAGAGTTGCATAAATTCTTTGAATGAGATAGTGTGCTACTAAATTTTCCACCATTGAATTTACTCTTTTGACTATTTATATCTGTTAGATCATACTATTAAACCAACTATCCACTCAACCCTAGAGGACCACTATTATTTTAACTGTACATCTCTTCATTTCATGCCAGAACTGAAAATCTAATAGCACCAATAACTTAGTACTATTAGAAGCATTCCCGCTTAGATTTATTTTAACATTTACGGTCGATTTTTGGACGCGAGAGCAGAGCATTTCCTGTACCGACCTTGGAAGAGAGCAGGCGTGGGGTTGCCACCTCCAGTGCTGGTAATCTTTGTCGGGCCTGCCCTGCACCTGGCAAGTCAGCTGGGGCTGTATGTACGGGCACTGCCACTCTTCGTACAGCGGCCGGCCCGACTCGTCCTTTACCCACCTCCCGCTGAACACGTCGCACCGCCCGCCTCCTCCGTCGAGCTCCCCGACGGCGAACGGCAGCTTCTGCGGTCTCGCCCCCCTCCTCTCTACTGCGAACATTACCGACATAAGAAACACCCGCATCGAACGACTTTTATTAATGCGCTAGTGCAAGTATCCCTATGTATATCTCTGATAGAAAATAGCTCAGAAATAATCCTAATATTCTTAGCTACTCTAAGTTATGCGCACCGGACAGCAATATTAATGTTTTAATCTTACGGGTTACATGCATGATATAGATCAGAGTAATCATACCACGTGCACCGTCAAAAAGTGCATTAATTAATGGAACATATCAATAATTCTTCTCTTTTAACATCTAGCTCAGTGGAGTTGGTAATAGTAATATCAATGAGTCGTTTTCAGACCTATTTTTATGGATAACAAATTTAAATGTAAAACCGTACTCGAACCTCCCCGCAGAATACAAAAATCATTCAAAGCCGAAACCGTTCTGTTAAAAAAATCGAAAATCCGGATCCAAAATCACGAATCGGAACCTGACTATTTAATATACAAAATATTAAATCAAATTATTAACATATATTGACTATTAAAATAGATATCTAAGGAGTTAAATTTTATAATATAAAATAAGTTTTTATATGGATTTGATTTGGTATCCGTAGAATTTCCATTTTTTTCTTAAGATCCATAATCGAAACCATCTTTGTTTAGCATCTGTAGCAAACCCAATCCATTCCGCTTCAGATTCGGGTATAGATATTCGCACTCATTGATAGATCTAGTCGGGTGACTGAATCAGATGTCAAAAAAAAACTCTGAATCCATAGGAAGGTAATACTACCCGTTTCGTTTTTCTTAAAAAAATTAAACTTGGCCGAAAATATTAAACAACTAGACTTCAGAATGAAATTCTTTGTCACTTGCGTTAGAAACGGTTGGTAGCTCAGAAACAGTATGAACAGAATGTAACTTACTGAGCTGTGGGATCCGTGTGGCTGCGTTCCGATCCTCCGCCTGCCCGGCGAGGCGCGCGAAGTCCTCGCCGTAGAGGAGGGAGAAGAGGACCAAGAAGAGCAGCAGAGTGAACAGAAGAGGCGACAGGCGGGCCTTCCTGAGGGCCGAGGAGTAGGATGCAGAAGACACAGGCTGCTTCATCACACTCTCTTTAATTTAATTACTTGCTGACAACGCCAACTTAGTAATCTTAATCTGTGTGGAGAGGTTTTTTAAGTTGTTTTGGGGTTGAATAAATATTGAAGCGGAAGCAGAAGCAGAAGCGGAAGCAGAAGCAGAAAAATGAAATAGTGAACAGCATATGGGAGAGGAGTACCAATGCATTTATTAGTTATTACACCTGTGTGGAGGGTGGTCTATTGTGAATAATATAGTTTGCTTGGAATTGAGAAAAAGAAGAGTAGATCTGTAGATCCAAGCTGAGGTGGTTGGGTTGATGCAGGTCCCTCTTAATTCCAAAGACATCGTACCAATTTTAATTCATGGTCTGAGCCTGACACCGCACCCGAATTGTCGGGTCCCAATTTAATTTTCTTTTTTCCTNTTTTTTTTTTTTTTTTTTTTTTTTTTTATCCCTTGAGAGTAAATAGTACAAGCATAATTGCTACTGTCCTTGCAAAGTGTTCTACCAATAACGGAGAGGGGTTAAAATGGATTTTATTTACTATAGTTTTATCTTCTCTCAAAATCAAACACCATAAAACGGTATAATTGGTTTTTTTTTTTGAGAGATAGATAGCAATGTTATCCGCTTAGTTTATTTCATTTAGAAATAAATTTAGCTAGAAATGTGAATCAACTAGGATTCGAACTTGGATCTCGGATACCAACCATCAAGCCCTTTGCCACTTGCTCTAGCGACGGTCGGTAACAGCGCAATTGTTGACTACAAAATATATAAATATCATTCTTTACTAATTTAAAGTGTTTGAAACAAATGGTTATTTCGCATTATTTAACATAATATCAAAATAAGAGGTTCTGAGTTTGAATCATTTAAAGCAAGCTTTTAGTATTTATAAGCATTGATTAAAAAGTAAATTATATATAAACTTTGGCTCATTCAAAAGTGCACTTTATCTGAGTTTTACCTTCGGTGAAATACCTATTTATAGTATTTTACCCAACTTTATCTATGTAGGGATGTGAAGCATTTTAGTTGGATGGTAGTTACAAATTAGAATGCATGGTAGAGATTTAATTTTTGTATAGAAGGATAATTATAGGGGAAAGTATCTCATCAACTCTATATAAAAAAATAATAAACTTTATATATATATATGTCGGCAAAGTATCCTTCAATGCTAATATCTATCATTCATTGATTAACTATCGTTAGTAGGTAATGAAGGTACCTATAATAATTCCCAAAGAATTTCACTTTTTTAAAGTAGTCTAATTTTCTTTTTTTTTTTTTGTTTATTGTAAAACACATAATGATTTTCTATCCAGTTTAATAAAAAAAAAAAGAAAAAAAACACACAGAGTAAACGTTTGTTCTCACACGACCATTATTCAAAGAAACAGTAGGTAATGTAAATGGAACTAATCTGACAGAAAAAATAAGTACGAGCGGAATCAGCGAATAACTATTTGGACCAAATTATAAAAGAATAGGAAACAGTCGACTTCTGAATAAAGATTTTAACTGTTAAATATAATTTAAAATATATAATCAAACTATCGACAAAAAATCACAATTTTTTGAAATCTATAATCTTAAGTTTCTAAAATTTTTCTTTTTCTGAAAATTATGGATCATTGATTGTGATGCCATTATTATGGTTAGAAAATCAGTTTCTAAAATTCGTAAAACTTTTATGAGGAGTCATTTTAGATGTCCTGATCATATTTAATGATTTATTCTTTTAATTTTTAAAATTTTGAAATTTGTTTGAACGCATTAAAATAGGTGCATGTGGTGTCTGGTGCTCGATCACAGTTTCTAAATTATGAGTACGTGGTGGTTGGGACCACATAACGATTATGTTGGGGCAAAGGACAGAGAAATTAATTAGCTTATTTCCAAATTATCTTTTTGATCAAATTAAGTTGGTAAAAACGTACAAATTTAACCACTACTATCATCCTTTTGGATTTGATTATCTAATCGTTAAAAATATTGATTTTACTATATGACATTTTAATTTATTTAATTTGAGCTAAGAGTGTGTTTGGTTTCACGTGAAAGTTGTGAAAAAAAAAAAAAATTGAATTAAAAATAATTTTTTGAGTGTTTAATTTGTCGTAAAATAAATTTTCATGAAAAATTATTTTACGAATTCTAAAGAAAAAGGGACTTTTCGTTTCCGTCTCAACTTGGCCGAAAACGAAAACTATGATGGAAAAAAACACGGCTCACAAGTGTTAAGAGCATCGCGGTCCATGAGCTCTCACATAAGCTCGTGGACCACGTGAGTGGTCCACATTGGACCACTCACCTATCCCTCTTTCTCTCATATATATATATATATATATATATATAGAGAGAGAGAGAGAGAGAGAGAGAGAGAGAGAGAGAGAGAGAGAGAGAGAGGGAGTCCGTCTACTATGCTATTAATAGCACGAAGCACTTGGTGCTACCAAGTTTTCCGCCGTTAAATCTACTCTTTTGATCATTTTTACCTGTTAGATTATACTATTCAACCAACCACCCACTCAACCCTAGGGGGCTCACATCATCCTAACCGCACATCTCTTAATCCAATGACCAAAAACTTGGTAACACCAATGACTTGGTGCTATTAATAGCATAGTAGCCTAGTTCTATATATATATATATATATATAAGCGTATAGGAATTCCGACAATGACAGACGGAATCCAAAAAGGAATAAAATAAATTCCATACGAATGATTATAATTAATTTGTTAAAAACATCTCAATAAAAATTACGGTTATGATCAATCTATTAAATATAAAATAATATTTCCTACGAATGATTATGATTAATTTGTTAAAACTATGTTAATAAAAACGAACAGTTATGATCAATCTATTAAATTTCTACTATATATAAAATCTATTCCCTATAAATGGTTATGATCAATTTGTTAAAAAAATATCTCAAATAAGAACATTATAATCAATCTATTAAAAAATATCATTGCATGCATCTATAAATTCAATCCTATAAACGATTATAATCAATTTGTTAAAAAATATCTCAATTAAAACAAACGGTTATGATCAATTTGTTAAAAAATAGCATTCTATTAATCTATTTTACATTAAAATAAAATTAAAATTTGAGTTTAAATTATAAATTTAATTATTTTTTTGATATCAATTTGAATTATTAATTAATTTTTTTATTACAGTGGATCAAAATTAAATTTAATTTTAAATTAAATGTGAATTAATTTTGATGTTTTTAGTTTAAAACACATATTTAAATTTGATTCATCAAAAATCAAAAGTATATAAAAATGTTCGATGTATATAAATAAAAGAACACCGTAGGATATTATAAATATTTTCTAATAAAATATAACAAATTAATTTATAAATATAATTTTTATTGTAAATTTTGATATATATAATTACAAATTTATTTTGATTTGAAATAAATTATAAATAATTGTTACGTCATTTGCACGTAAATTCAACTAGTATATATATATATATATCATTTGGCTACTATACTCTTATAAGTATAGACCCTTTTGTACTCATAGGTTGCCGGCTGTTAGGTTTATTCATTTGGCTACTATACTCTTATTATGAGAGTGTATATTATATATTATATATATTATATATATTATATATATAATTTTAATTTATTTAATTCATAAATATAAGTTATAATAATAATATAATATATATAGCTTAATTATTATTATAAATAAATAATATATAGAATATATAATAAAAGAAAAAATTTTCTTTACTTCTTACTTTCAACTATTAAACCAAACAAGTGAGACTGAAAATTACTTTTTTTTTCTCCTACAAATCAAACACTAAAAGTCATAAAAATTTTTCATAAAAAATTTTTTCCACCGAATTTGTTTTTTCCAGTTTTAAGTAGAACCAAACAGCTCTTAAGTATTGACTTGTTAACTTTAAAATTTGACTACATCGTTTATTTTTATAAATTTAGTTATTATATTTTATGCAATTTATAACACTCTAAATTTATTAAATGAAGTAGGTAACAAAAATTTTGTATTCGAATAGCTGTTAAATCACTTAAATCAAACTAATTGAAGATTGTATAATAAAATCAAAATTTTGAATCTAGTAGGTTTGTTCATGTAATGAGCAATCATTACTAATTAGAAGTTTATAATATTTTTTTAATATACATAGCATACTGATTTATCTATTATCTGCAATGAAGAAAAGACAGAAATGAAAACGACCGCTAAAAAAAAAGGCTAAATTACAGAAAAGCTTTCTGTCAAAACGCGATTTTTCACTTTCCTCTCTTGTCATTTAAAAACCTACACTTTACCCCCTTATAAAATAAAAAATATGCACTTCGCCTCCTACCGTTAGTGATCCGTTAGGGTTCCATTATAAAATATTTTTTATGCCCAAAATACCCCTCCGCCCTTTTTCCCCTTTGATTGGCTTTTCTCCGCTTTCCTCCGCCTCGCCGCCTCGCCATATCCTCCACTGCCTCACCCTCGCCCACATCCCTATTTGCGCCTACAAACACCCATTCGCCCTCCTCCGTCACCTCGTCTTTGCTCTCGTTGTCGTTTTCCACCTCTCCATTACCCCTACCTCGATTTCCACCCTACTGTCGCCGAAATCGAGGGGCGGCGAGGGTGCAGGAGGAAGATGAGGCGTGAATCGCGGAGAAACCGCGGCCGATCGAGGCGTGAACCGCGGCCGATCGAGACTGCTGTTGAGAAAGATGAGGGAAAAGACGAAAATAGTAAGGGACAAAATGATCATTTTATCATCACAGGACACACCGTACCCCTCCTGTAAATATTTTTTATTTTACAAGGGAGCAAAGTGTGTAGGTTTTAAATGACAGGAGGGAAAAATGAAAAAACGAGTTTTAACATAGGGTTTTATGTAATTTAGCTAAAAAAAATAATAAAAAGCTATTCGGCAAATATTAACCAGCCCTATTTTTTTTTTTTTCTTAGTTGTTCAAAATTGCTACTGCAACTAATTCATTACTTATATCTAATTAATAAACTAAAACAGTTGAACTTAAGTTACAATGCCAGTGGATTCTTTTTTTCTCAAGGTTAAAGATAAAGTTTTGCTCATTGACTAAATTAAGTCCTTCAAGTGGGGTCACAATTTTGAGTGGTACCATGCATGAGTAACATCACATTTCTTCAAAGTTTGGTGGATACTATTCAATTCAATAATTTAATTCCTTTCCCTATGAAATAGTTAAAAGGACTAGGGTGTTACCAAAAAGTCTACGTTCATAGATTTAAAATATGTAATCTAAGCCTAAAAAATCGGGCTAAAAGGACTAAACGAACCAATTGAGAATCGAGCGAAACCAGTTGAAAAATATATATATATATATATATATATATATATATGAGTATATGACCTAATAGGAAAATACTGAACTGCTAGGAAAGTAACACAAATCTAAACCGCATTGAGAGGAAAGAAGCACGGGAATGAAAAGAGAAATACACGAAGAATATAATTCTTCAACTAAGACGAAGATGTTATTATTAAACTCTAGAAAACTAATTACATTAACCAAATTTTACATATATATCGGGTTGATACATGAATCTTAATATATCTCTAAACCTAAACGATAAGAAATATCAAATGACCGAACTCAAGAGAGAAAATAATACAAGATTTTTGAAAAATTATGATTGTTTAAAGATTTTTGAGATAGATCATAAAAATTACTGAACTCAGCAAAATTTTTCAGCGCAGATTGGCTGAGTCACACTTTTTTAAAAGGGATAATTGCCTATATACCCCCAAAACTTTGAAAATATCTTATTTATTCATATATTTTTTTTCTTTTCAATATACCCCTCATTTGTTCCTCCATATATTTCTGCTGTTACCATCCGTTAAATTAGCTTGAGTTAAACGTGAGTTAAATATATACCAGAATTAAAAAAAAAATACTTTTTTTGCCCTCAACTTAAGAACAAATAAGAAATGTTGGTGATGGTAGAAAGGTATATTTGAAAATGCAAAAAATCAAAATACTTTTTGTACTCGTAACTTAAGGGCGACAAATAAGAATAGTCAGTGATGGTATATAGAAGGGTTTATTTGTAAGGACAAAATAGTAGTTTTATAGAAATAATAGTTATTGCTAACTGTTCATTAATAGAATTTAACTCCAGAAATATATTTGAACTAGGTTTGAATATAAAAAAGATATTTTCAATATTAACTTTTTAAGAGTAGGGTAAATGAGAATTTTTTTTTTTTTAAAAAAAATATAAACAATTGTCCTTTTTTAAACACTCTAACACTAGAACTAGGCTGGAATACTATCAATAGCACCAAGTTGTTGGTGCTATTAATCTTTTAGCCATTGGATTGAAAAATATGCGATTAGGACGATGTGGGCCCCCTAGGATTGAGTGGGTGGTTGGTTGAATTGTATAATCTAACGGGTAAAAAATAATCAAAGGGGGTTAATCTAACGGTAGAAAACTTGATAAACCAAAATGCTTGGTGCTATCGATAGCATAGTAGTTGGACTCCTAACACTATATGAGCTGCATCAGAAAGTATGGATGAAATATTCTCTTTTTCTTATCAATTTTATTATTATTTTTTCTTAAATCAGTGATAAAGTTAAAATTAAAGGGTACTAAAGTAATATTTGATAAATCTAGATATGTATCTGAAGTTTTTTGTATATAATTTAATGAAATATTAACGAAAAAGCTACCGAAAAGATAAAAACCAAACCACAGGAGGGGCAAATTGAAACATTTTAAACCACATGGGAACAAAGTGAAAAACTACGAAACCACATGGAGGATTTTTAAAGTTTTTCCAATATTTTAATACCATACTGAAGAGTTGGAGCCCAACCCAAAATTCTAAGGTAAGAGGTACACAGATTTCTCACACTTAATTTATATATTTAGTACGAATCTAATGTTCCTATCCCATGTTAAAAAACTGTCGGTGGTACTACACACTATATATTGGAGTAAATATTTCCTTACTTGCAATCAAAGGGACTTAAAAAAAAAAGAGAAAAGAATACCTCAATCATTTCCTTTCCTTTTGTGGTGGTCATAACTCTAACTACCATGCGCAGAAAAAGTGCGACATGATAATAAGTTGAGGGGCGTAGGTAACGTGACAATGTCATCGGTGACATCTCATTTCATCTTTTAATTTAAAAAGAACTTCAAATATCACCCATACAATTTTATACTTTTTCACTTTAACAACATGTGGTTTAAAATATATCAATTTAGTGATATATGGTTTTATTTTTTTTTATTATCAATTTTATTAATTTTTTTCGTTAAATCAGTGACAAAGTTAAAACTAAAGAGTATTAAAATAAATAATAGAAAATATGAAGTTTTTTCTATATAATTTAATGAAATATTAACGAAAAAGCTGACGAAAAGATAAAAATAAAACCATAGAATACTAACTTAATACACTTTAAATTATAAAGTACTAAAGTGAAAAAATGTGAAACCACGGGAATGGTACTTGAAGTTTACGCTTTAATTTAAGTACTTGGTTTGGAACTTTGCGTTTTAGTAGCTGTAACTTGAGTGTGCAGCAACAACTTAAGATTGGGTTCAAACTTCGAACTCCTTATTTTTATTAACTATAACCTCCACTCTATATTGAATGATATTTGGTGAATATAAAAATAATAATTATATAATTCGACAAAGATTATAAATAGCATAGGTAATAAGTTAGTGTCACAGCTGCATTATATCTTGTTCTGGTGAAAGAATCCTAGTGCGATGTGTTCATCTTAACCATCACCTGCATTCAAAGACAAAAACAATTAAATCACAGCATTCAATATGATCCATCATTTGAACCGGGGCTCCAGCACTACAGTCTCGTTTTCGATTTTAGGATATTCCAATCAATAATCCACACAATTAAAACTGATTTAGAGTACTTAAAATTTTTAAAAATAATAATTTTATATTCTTTCGATATAATTTACTTTATATAATCAAGCCATTGAAAATAGACAATGGATACTCTAGAGAGTTTGTAGTTTAACGGTGTAGAAGAATCTAAATTTATTTAAATTTTAATAGAAAATACTTCAAACTATCTAGATCAAGGTTAGTATCTTTGATTTTGATTTCAAAAGTTCTATCCTCAAAGTTTAAAAATTGTTAATTTTTACCGTTCATTTTGGCACGATTAATTTACTAAGTAAGCAATATCGAAAAAAATTAAAATTTTATTCACAAGAACATTATATACCCTAGATTATATTTAATAGTATGGATCGTTGATTTGAACATTCTAAAATAGAAAACGAGATTACAGTATCTGAGCTCCGGTATTATAGATAGTATAGTAGCGTCAGTGAATCTCTAAATTCTGATGCCTTATTATTCTGCATAAAAAGGGCTAGTAACATCATCACTGTTATTTTCCCTTTCAGTGTAGGAATACCATCATCAAAATTTAAGAATCTCTGGATGAAATATTAAAAATTTGTAGATAGAGGTTGCAACCTATCTCAACCCATCGCTGGATCGATTGTTCTAGGTGGTAAATGAACTGTAAATTTTTGGAAATATTTGAAAAATAAATATTACAATCTAGTTATCATGTTGATGAAATTGGTTCATCAAGAATATCAATTATAAAGTACATTTCAGAATGCGTGTGGCGTTATTACTAATCAAATAAAAATGGCATTTTTACCCAGTGAAAGTAGTTTGGTGGAAATTGTAAAAATGGAGTTTGGTGGACCCAAGTTCGAATCCTAGTTGATTCACATTTCTAGCTAAGTTTATTTCTAAATGAAATAAACGAAGCGTGTAGCATGCTATCTATCTCTCAAAAAAAAAAAGAAAAGAAAAGAAGAAAAGAAAGTAGTTTGGTGGACTTTAAATTTGCATATTACTGGAAAAATCTATGAAGGTGAATCACAGAGAATCAGTGAGATTGTAGAAATTGTATCGTAGTCGACTTATTACGATCTACGCAATGCGATATGTTCTATTAAAAATAAATGATTTAGTGCTCACCATGAATCAAGCCTATAAAAGATTCCTGTTTCAACTCATCCCAATGGGCCACCCGTAATTTCTCATGAAGCCCGCGTCTTGGCCCGTGACATTTTGAGAGGCCCACGACATAAATTTAAATTAAATAAAAAAATTAAATTAGCCTAGGGGTATGTATGGTTGGATTTGAATTTGGCATCTTTTTCACTCTAATACCGTGTTAAACAAAACGAAACAATCGTTGTTCTCCAAAAAGTGTAAGCCAAAATTAAAATGAGAAAGTTATATTAGACGAGGGGATCGGTGGAATTTGAATTCAGAATCTCTTCCACTCTGATACTGTGATAATTAATGTTGTAATTTTAAGCTTAAGTTATAAGAGAATGATATTTTAATATTTATATTTAGGGTCAATTTCATTTGTGCCCCTCTAAACTTAAAAAATATCATAGATGCCCATATAAATTTGATTATATCACAATTACTCCTACAAATACTTATTATTTTTCAAATATACCCTTATCCTTACAATTCATCTCTTCATAGAATTATAAAATATTTAGATTATCATAAATATGGTCGAAATGTCCACTTTGCCCTTAACTTCTAAAATTTTTTACAAAAGTATTTTAGCATGATGTATTTATTTTAAAATATTAAAATAAACAGTCAAATATATCATTTTACTGCTGTGTGGTTTATAAAATAAGATACTTTATATCATTTATCTTAAATTCGAGATCCCAAAGCACAGAAATTTGTGCTAGTTCAAATAACTTAATTCACATCATGCATATATATTTAAGTTATATTTTGAATAAACTGTTTAACCTAATTTTAATGAGTCAATTGATACTTTAAACAATTTTTTGCTAAATTTTTTTCAAAACTTTTGATTTTTTTTATTTTTTAGCTTAACTTGTCAGGATTATATATATATTTTTTAACTGACAAAAAACTTATTTCTAAATGTAGGTTATTTATAAATTTAAAAGAGTGTTTATAAAATTATAAATAATTTTATAGTCAATTAAATATTTTAAGATGGTAATGACAATAAGGGCAAAGTTGGAATTTTGTTTGTTGTTTATTCAAAATTGATAATAAATTAGTGTGAAGGTTATTTTTGAAAGTTTCTCTCTTTTAAAAGGTTATTTATGATATTTCAATTTTTATAGGGGCATTCATGATATTAGACTTATTTGGAAGGGAAGTTATGAAATTTTCACTTATATTTATATGTTTAATATTCTGCTTTTATTTTAACTTTTTTTTTCTACCTTTTTTTTTTTCGATAAGAAGTAAAAGGTGTAAAACAATAATTATTCTCCAAGAATGAGGGGATATTATATATAGATTAGTCTCTTCAATCACATGCAACCAACACTGGAAATTCATTACTTCCCAACAATAAATGCTGCTGCAATTTGTAACTATTAGTTAAAATAATAAATTTTGGCAATAAACAAGAATCATTGCAAATTATTGCTATAAATTATTTAATTATATGGTATAAATGGCTAAATAATATAATTTATATTATCACAACAGTACAAACTATTACAGTAAAGTATACTTTATAATAACTTAATTTTTACTGCAATTAAATAGCACAACGGGAAAAAGTCATTAGATTATCCGAATCGTTTAGTGTCTATTTGGTTCTACTTTTATTGCTGTATAACGATGCGGCGACGGTCATTGAGCTATAAATTAAGTGTCCGTGTAACTTTGCTTACATCGCTGCTGCGCTGCGGAATTTTAGCAGAGTATTTGACAACAAGACTAAACTACAACTTTTGAGGTAGCTAGAAGTAGAAGTAAAAATTTTAGTACTTTTGATTCTATTGTAAAAGTTTCAATTGGAAGCGTCTTATATAAGATTGTGATATCAAGCAACACTTAAGTATCTAGGAGACAACGTAAATTGCTTCGATAATTTAAGATGCGTCCCTTCTTTTTGGAGACGATTTAACTAACTCTTCATGAACAGATTAAATTAGCTTTTTTGCTTTAAAATGGATTTTGTGGCTCAAAATGTTAGGATTTAGTTAGATTTGTAGTTGAATCCTAATTGGATTAGGATTAATATTTAAATTTGTTGGAGATAAATTAAGATTTAAATATTAATTAGAGTATGAATCTAACTAGATTATGATAAATATTTAAATCTATCGGAGATAAATTAAAATTTAAATATTTATTAGAATAGAAATCTTAAATATGCTAGAATTTGGGTACGTTTTATTGCAAGCATTATATACGTACCATGCGGGGTGCTTTTGGAGAGTGAGTACCGTCAAAAAGTTGAAGCTCTTTGATGGGTTGTACTAGAGAGTGAGAGTTGGTCGGTTGCATGCACATAGTGCGCGGATGCATATGAGAGAGAAAAAGAGTTGTCTTTTGGATTTATAAAAGACGAGAGAAAGGTGAGAGAGATTCAAGAATAGGGTTAGGGTTGTAACTACTCAGTTGCAAAAGAGGAGTCGGGTGTAATATTTTTTTTATTTAATGATTTTTATTTTATCCGCATATTTTCTGCTTTGATTTTTCTCTCTTTTGTGATTGTATCAATTTCTATTGAGGAGATAGATTTATGGTAAAAATCCGATTCGCCGCTTCCGTTGCAGAATCCCAACAATCGGTATCGGATCTACAACAGTCGGTATCGGAGCGGGTTGCGGATTCACAAAATCAGATATCGGGACGAGTATCGAATTCCCAACCCAAAAAAAAGAAGATAAATTGTAGTTTTCGTCTAGTTCTCCTTTTTGTAGTTTTATAAGACAAAACAAAATCAATGCCCTAAAAGGGGGAAAAACTTTTTCCCAACAAAGACACATTGAGGAGCCTTCGATTCACTGCGACGTGCCTGTTTTGTCTATCCAAAATTTATAACCCTATTCTATACAATTAATTTTTTTTGATCTTAGTATTAAAAGTTATCTAAAATTTTTAACAGCAGATTAGTGGCTCCCATTGAAGTTTTATCCGGCTAAAGGGCCTAAACTTCTCATGGACCTACAGACAAAATTGGGACACAAAAAGAGCTCCGTGATGTGGTTGGACTTTAAAACGAATAATAGAGGGGGCCTCCCAAACTTAAATTCGTGTGCATGTTGGGCAAGGCAATAATAAATTAGGATAACACGACTTGTATGATAGTAAAAAGATTGAGAGCGCTCCATTACGTGTACTTTGTCACATCGTTGACGCTAATTATTAATTTTAAAATTTAAATTGTTAAAAATACATAGTTAATTTATTTAGGGATCGTTTGATTGCATGTAATTATAACTATACTGTAGTTGTAACTATATATAAATATAAATTCAATGTTTGGTTCGATATGTTTAACTTTAACTGCTACAGTTGGAATTGTAAGAGGAGGTATAATTGCAACAGTAGGAATTACGTCCAAATTGGCCGCTGTTTCAACTACAGCAGTTAGAGAGAGTAATTTTAAACAAATAGTGTGCTTACCTTCTTAATTATTTTTTAAACAAAAAATATTTTGCTTTTTTTATATTTAAGGTAATTTTACCATCATCTATATAAAATATAAAATAATAAACTTTTAAAGCAGCCCCACCCCATTTCGAACAAGACTCGGCCCAACCAGTCTCACGCCACTTCGAATATGACTCGGCCTAATCTGGTCTCTTGCCATAGAGTAGAATGCTGGTTCTTTTAAGCCAACANCCCCCCCCCCTCCCCTCCAGCACCTGCATAAATTCATAACATGTGAGAATCGAATTCGTGTGCTCTGTCTCTAAAACTACTTGTCCAATCATTGGCAATAACTATTAATTTTAAAAGCTCGAGCTGTTAGAAATACACAACTAATTCACTTAAAGTGCACATACACGGTGCTTACAAGTCTCAATTATGACTCGGTTCGATCAATCTCACACAATTTCGAACATAATTCGACCCAATCCAGTCTTATGTTATTTTGAATGTGGCTCAATCTAATCAGACCTCCTGCAACAAAGTACGATGCTAGCCCCTTTAAGCCAACAGACTTGTCCACAAAAGCCACGTAGAGTTTGAGCGGTGCAAATTTAATTGTTCTTTTTTTTTTTTTTTTTTCCTACTAAAGAGAAGTTAGAAATAAGGTAATTATTTTGTAGGATCGAGCTTCTAGCTTCAGCGAGAAGCAGAAATGAGTGTTTATTTCAGGTAGCTCTTCTTGAACCTAGAATGCTCTGCTTTGGTAGGTCGACGCAGAGATGCGATAAATGAAAACTAAACTTTTTGTTTAAGATTACTATTCACGAGATGTTGATAAGAAGAGAAAAAGGTACAAACGCACGAAACTAACCTAAACTTCGGACCATTTAGTACAATTATTCAACACTTTTTGTATCTTATCTACTCATCTAATTTTTTAATTTATTTGATTATATTATTCGTATTGAGTATAAAGATATAAAAATATTGTTTTTTGACAGCTTATTATTCTATTATATATTTTGGTTAGAGATATATCGCCTTTCCTTCCCACATGGAGAATAAGTCAGAACAACAAATTTTTGCCCCTTTATCCAACTTTATTTTTTTATATTTTATTTGAATCAAATTTTAAAACAAATCAAATGAATGCTCAAATTGCATGCTCCTGCATTAATTTTTCTAAGTTGATTTGCAAATATACTAAATTTGTAAATTAATCTGCTCTTCTATATTTTAAATAACATATAATTATTTGTTAAATTATAAAATTGAAATTGTATTTTCACTTTTATGCTTAAAATTATATATATTATTATTACATTCAAGGGCAAAATTGTTATCCTATTTAATTTTTATCGATCCAATATCTTATTCCGACATAAATATTCAAAAAAACTATCAGGAATATCTTTTCAGAAACAAACAAACAAAATAAAACTGTTACCTGTTGTCGAGAAGAACAAAAGTTACCTTCATAATTTAGTTTTTGAATCAAACGCAGCCCAAACAACGATTATTTCATAGTATTTAATATGGTAGGAAAGCAGCCTCTTTGCATTATTGATCTCTTTTCCTTTATAACTCAATATATAGTGCACAAAATTAGAATTCTCAAAGTACATATATAGTAATAAATTGTGGATCGACTTTTTCAAACAACTTTGGTTAAATTTTCTTAATTTGGGATCATCAAAAACAACTTTCAATAACTGAATCTATATGCTCAGACATTTGTACAGTGGGGCAACAATTAATACGACAACGAGAGATAACGACGGAGATCCATGTAAAGCAGATGATCTATCAAGCTGTGGAACCACACCACAGCACGGATCACTTGCCCAGCAAAAGAGAGCTTCTTGCAAACGTGCCTTTAGCTGCTCCGCATGTACTTTTCGTAAAAGTAGCAAGCGCTATGTACGACACGTCGATCGTAAGCTAGGAGGCCAGCATTTTGTGTACGCGGCGGACGCTGAACTAATTCAATCAAATCACGGTCGAGACTCGTGAGCACTGTGTTTATACATACACTTTTAAATAAATTGATTAGTTTATTCTAATAGTTCGACCTTTTGAAGTAGTGGTTATTACCAATGGTAGGATATATAATATGTGCGTTAAAATTATTATTTTTATATATTGTTATAAATATAAATATATACAGCTTTATCCATGCAGCGGGAATGAAAGTTATGGAGATAAACAAATATTGGAGAGATTAGAAGAGAAAAACAAAGCCCTAAAATCGTCATAACTTTATTTTCCTCACAAAGAGGAAAGAACAAGAAAAGATAAACTATCAAAAGTTTTTTTTCCTTAAGCTAAGATACAAACAAAATTTTTTTTTGTAAATACCTACTTTTGCACTTTACTTTTTCAATTTAAAAAATCTTATTTTGCCTTCTTAAAATTTAAATTTATAGCATTTAACCTAGCACTGTTACTATTTTATCACTATTCTATGCATAAATTGCATGGCACAAATAAATTATTAACTGAGATACCTATTACGAAAAGTTGCAAAAATATTTTCTTTTTTTTCAGGTTGATTAATTAACTATATAAAAAAATAAATCTTTTATTATTTACTAATTAATTTTACTTTTTCTGTCATGTACTTTAGGGATAAAATGAGTATTTTTTAAAAATTTCAATTATACCATATAATATGTGTACGGAATGGTGACAAAATAACAACAATGCAAGATTAAGTGCTGTGATATAAATTTTAAACTTTTATAAAGGAGGCAAAATAGAAATTTTTAAAAATAGAAAGAATTTTTATTTTTAATTTCTTCTCTTCTGTACAAACTAGACATCATGTACAAGAGCAAACCATTTTTTTTGTTTTCTCTCCCCTTTAATATTTTTCCCCTTTTTTATTTTTATATTTCTAGCAATAAAATTGCATAAGATATGAATGGTTCAGCAAAAGGGGCTTTCTCCAAAAAAAACAAAAAAAAAAAAAAAAAAAAAAAAAAATAAACAAAAAACAAAAGGACCAAATGTGATTAATTTAGTTGTTCAACGAAAGTGACGTAGCTTCCCAGGATGAGTTAGTTCCATGTGGAGAGTTAGGTGCTTATATAATATATATATATAATATATATATATATATATAATATATATTATATATTTATATATATATACAAATATATTGGGTGGGAAAAGGGAATAATTAATATATTTAATTATAATTAAATTCTGTAATATTTATGAGAAATATTCGTTGCTCATTGACGAAATTTTACAATTAATAACTATATATTATTTTGTTCATAAATTGCAATATTTTTGTGAAAAATCATTTTGATTTGTCAGATAAAATTCTCTACTATCGAAGTATTGAACGATAGCATTACTCTTTCTACAAATACGTACATGAGATTCGATGCTTTTATATAATTAGTTAATACTAATTAATTATACAATTACTCTACTTGTGCCACCTCTCCTGATAAACAATAATACAGTTCCCTAATTAATTAACCTCAACTACTTTTGTTGATCTGGCTTTTCTTAATTTAATCTCTTTCTAGCTAATTAATGTGCCGCGACTTAATTTTGGCATATATACTTAATAAGTGTTTGCAATATACTTAATTTTGGCATATACTTAATAAAGGTCAATTAACTTAATAAGTGTTTGCACATTTACTAATAAAATGATGATGTTCGTTTTTTGGAAAAGGAAACATGGCACCACCTTTCACATCATTAATAATATATATATGCCGGGGTTTAAATGTTTGTTTTCTTTTTATTATTATTATTATTCAATCCATGTAGGGACCAAATTCGGCCATGTGTTTAAACTCTGACCCTCTGTAAAATTATACATAAAATAAATATATTGAACAATATAAAATATTACAAATATCGTGTTATCTATTAATTTAATTTTTGGAATACAAACAGTTGTTGCGCATGTTTATTATCTTTTATAACGTATAAACGGAGGAGAGTGTATTGTGCGTTCGAGTTTTGTGATCAGCAAAATTAATATCACATAAATCACTATAATGTGAATAAAATTGGAATATTTTTAAAAGTAAACAAAATAGTTTACTTTCACTTTGTTTCCGGCGATAGAGCATCAGAATCAATAATCAGTATTACTAAATACAATAGAAACAATTTGAACTTTCTAAAAACTAGATTTTCATAATATTTCGACCAGTGGACATAGAATTCTCTTAGAAATACATAAAGTATTGTTTGTTCCTTACTTTTAAACTCTTTTAGATGCCTAAAATTTACCATTAATTTGGTGGTGGCACTATTATGCGCATAGGATTAAAAAAGTTAATATTAGATACTCTTTTACGCTTTTAGAAGCATTCAAGATCAATGGACTTATATGCAGACAATAATATATATTTAATATAGTTCTTATAATAAAGTTCAAATAGCTTATATTATATATACTGAATTAATAATATGTGTGACGTCCCACTTTTTAAGACTACTATAATTCTAGAACATTTAGCTCTCTTAACTTCTAAGATCTAGTCATTCATATGAGTCTATAATATTTTGGACGCTGGCTGAGCCCGAAAATTAAAGTAGTTCTAAAATAAGCAACCTACTAGGAAGTGGCGCGAATAGGAAACAATGCTTTTAAAGTAAACAATGGATTTATTTCTCTAGATGCTCAAGTAGTTGTAATTTCAAAATGTGTTATCGTTTGTTACGAAGATACTAGGAGATACATACGTGCATGAATAATATTTTATATTGTAACCAAACTCTTCTTCTCTAATTAAGAAATTAATTAAGCGTTATATCAGACAGTTCATGCGATGAAGATACGACAAAGATGGAGAACTAATATTTGGATTCACATCATTATCACGTGAGTTGTTTGTGGCCAATCACCAATGGACAAAACTTGAGCACAGATTTGGTCATTTTGGCTTGTCGTGGTTTCATCACAGTCACCATCGAAGCACGCCTCTCGTCCCGCCACGTCAGCACTCTCCAATAGTTTACTCAGGGTGACATATTAACAGCTCCACGCAAACACAATAAATTACAAATATATACTTATAAAATTAAACTTTTATATATATATATATATATATTTTAAGTTCTAATATTTTTAAAATTGTTTCTGCCGTTAGGTTTCGTTAGAAAAATTTAGTTAATCATTGATAAAATACTTAATTCTAATTAGTCAGTAAAGTACCCCTCTTATATTATACTTTCTTCTCTCAATTAAAATTCTAATAATGAAAACTCTTCTTCTTCCTTATCTTCCTTTTCCTCTCTCTCTTGCATGCTAGTTTCAAACCTATATTTAGAATTTTTTCATTCCCATTTATCTACAACGCGTGTTGCTTCATCCATATGCATGTCGAATGCGTGTTGCATGTTTTCCACAATTTTCTCTATAATTTTTTCCTATTTGCTTAAAAAAAGTATGAGAAAAGGGGTGAGAGAAGAGGTTGCAACAATAGTGGATGACCATTGAAAATTTTTCAGAGAGGCATTTTTGTACGATTATAGCAGTTGGGACTTTTGGATGAACATATTTATGATAGCAAAATTGATATTTTACTTATTTGCTGTTAAAAAATAAATAGTTATATAACAATAACAAGTTAGAGGGACATATTTTAAAATATTAGAACTTTTGTAATGACAATATATGAAAATTAAACTTTATAAGAATATATTTGTAATTTATTACGTTTGCAGGGCAATTAACCCTTGTCAATAACACAAATTGAAATTGGCTAAATTTTAGTTAAATATAAGTCGGGCATAGCAAGTATGTATAGATCCGTTGATATGAGAAAAATTAGAGTGTTATTCTTAATAGAGAAATAGAGTTTGTTGTCTATTTTTTATTTTTCAAAAATGCATAGAATTTACTATTTTGTGATAGTACTATTCTGAATTCAAAGACTAGTAGAGCTCCTCTGTATCAATCAGTTGCGATATGCATGCAGCGCTTCAAAATTCAGATCGATATCTTGAGATTAAAACAAGATAAAAATCTTAATCCACGATGATCGGTGCTCAACGCACTTCGCTGAAACTTTGCTTAGCCCCGTCTCAACAATCTTGTTTAATTTGTGGAGTAAATAAGCTGGTGCCTATATATTTGGCTTGGTTCCTAAAAGAAATTCTCCATTTTGATATAAAATAGCTAAAAGTTTTATAATAAAATCAAAAAAAAAAAGAATCAAAATGCTACCTACGTGGTGTACCTCAATTCTATGCAGTATCTTGTGGCTTCAAATGTGACACTTTAGGTCTCTCTTGTTTGGTTGTTACGGGTAGTCCCAATAATATGTAGTTACAAATATAGTTTAAATGGATGCAAAAGTGCTATCACCTCAACCATAGGATAGTAAAGTATAACCAGTTATATTATAGAAGGTGTTGAAACTTTTTCGTACTTTATGTCTTTTTCAGTAACAAATATTATTGTCACGTGCTGCTCACTTTTAATGATGTTTGAATTGCCTGTGTTTTTACTAAGTACTGAATTATATAGACTGGGACGTAAAGCCGTACACTTTGAACACACGCTAGTAAGGTGAATTCAGCTTATGCTTCGGACGAGGGTTTTGGAACATGCGCTTTAAAGGGCTATGTGAAGTTGCGACTTGAGAAAACAATCTTGAGTTGCTTTCATGAGAGCGCGCTTCTACTGATGTTGATGTAACACACGCCTAGAGCGTTTCAGGCCTGAGTATCGCGAGTGGTTGCTTTCTCTCGGCTGTATGTTTCACATGTGTAATGAGTGTTTGCTTTCACTCGACTATATGTTACACTTGTGTAGACGTTGTGACGATCTATCGATCGAACATTATCCACAACCTACCCTTCCTCCCCCTTCCACGCACACAACTTACCCTTTATTTATTTATTTATTTTTTTTGACATACACTTATAAACAAAATGTCAAGTATCCTCCTACATTTTTTTTGCTATAGTTTTGATACTAGACTTTGACACACTCTCGAAGAACATAATAAATAGAGACTACTTGATAATGCGACAAAGTGTAAGATGAAAATTAAAGTGCAAGCAATATAATTAGTTGAAACATTGTGAAAAGTTTTTTGAATTTGAAGTTTTTTTTAATAAAATTTAACTGTGAATTTTTGTAATTTTGTATTTTTTAGTACATAAATTCTATGGGAGTGAATTTGCAGATGCATAGATGAACCTCTCTATTGTTTGCGCCAAAGCCTTTATATATTAACATTTTTATTGCCAAACAAATTTTACGGGTATATGCATAGACATATATACATGCAGTCGAGCAATCTTTGGAAACAAAAATGAATATTTAGACGTACCATTCCTAGCTAGCGCAATATTTAGATCGACTGTTTTTAGCGCAAATGGTAAAAAGTTTAATTGCTGATACTTAAGATCTTGAGTTCGAAATCTAATTACTTCATATTTTATAATTATTTTATTTTTAAATAAAATAATCGAAACAAGTAATTTATTACGTTTCTCTCTCAAAAAAACGACGTCTACATTTAGAAAAGAGACATCAAGAAAGATAGAGATCTTAAATAAGGCCTTAACTTCTTGAAACAAAAAGTATTAGAAGTACAGTAACAACCAAATTTTTGATACATGTTTAAATAATATTCTTTAGGGTAAATTTCACGTTTTGTCCTTAAATAATGAGACAGGTGAAATTTTGGTACTTAAACTTTAGTTTATTGTAATTTTTAGCTCGGCTTTCAGAATTATTATAATCAAGTCTAATAACTTAATTTAATTTATTAACTATCAATATATTTTTAATATAGAAGTAATACAGTAGTGTTGTGATTGATGATGCACCAAAATTAAAATACTACATCACTTGCATATCAACGATGCAACAATACTTAGTCAATCCAATTGGGTTGTGAGATTTGATTACAACAATTTAAAAATTTGAGCTAAAACTTATAATAAAATTAAAATTTGAGGATCAAAATGTCACCGGTATCAAAGTTTGAGTACCAAACAAGCAATTTGCCCTACTTTTATAACAAGCCCCAATGAAGCCTGAGGTAGGGATGCCAATGCAACGAATTTAAGACGAAAGTTTAAAAATCCGAACCTAAATTCGCACCTATCAAAATCGAAATCCGAATCTATAGGATTTTAAAAATCCAAATGAAAACCAAATCCGACAAAAAATTTGAATTTTGAAATTGAACTCGAAAATCCGAATTGGAAAACTATAATTTCTTTCTACCGAATTTTAAAACATGTCATACACAGATCGAAAATTTTACAATAGAAATTAAAATTTTTATATATTATATAATATAAAACTGGTTTAGATTCATATTCGAATTAGATATAGGTAAAAATCATAATGAAAACATATAGCGGTCACATTAAACCAAAGGGTACTAAAGTGAGAAAGTGTGAAACCACATGGTACTAACTTGATATATTTTAAATCATATGATATTAAAATAAGAAAGTGCGAAACCACACGGGATATTTGAAGTTTTTCCTAATAATAATAATAATATCTATAATTGACTCCCTTATGTGGAAATGTTCTTCGTGGAAAAGTCAACTTAGTATCTTTCAGATTCCTTTTTTTTTTTTAATTATAATTTTTAGGTGTCTCTCTCTCCACTTAGAAGTATTATAAAAAGGGAAAGAAAAAGGAAAAGATTTGTGAATGGTGACAGCTCAGCAAGAAGTGTACAAAGCAAAAGAGACATTGATGGTTAATTGGGTGCCTTTTTCTTTCTCTTGTCCAAATTAAATATTAAAATCCCTGAGCTCCAACCATGAGAATTAAAGTCCAAAAATGTCTTATTCATGCCCATGCCCTATTACTGTCCCAGGGACAAGAGAAAATTAAAGCATGAATCCAGCTAGATTTGATCATGTCCAGGTATATATATATATATATACAAAGATCCTTATTAGTTCATATACTAAAAGCAAGGATTCTTAATTAGTTCATATATACTTACTTGGCTCTGTTACGACGGTGCGCCTCCAATAAATTATACGTTTGTATACGTTTGTTATATACGGTGTATAGAGATCTCGTGTAAATATGAAATCAGAAAAGAGCTAGAGAGGGAAAAGACAAATTAATTGTGTTGAAATGATAAAAAAAAAGAATATCATCTATTTTGAACCGGCTCTAGTCCTCCACATTTTTTTTTTTACTTGAATCGAACTGAATTTTTCTTTTTTTTTAACTCCAACCAAATCAATTATTGTTGAGTGTGGATTTTTCCGAACCGACTTAAGTTCTCTACATATTTTTCTTTTTTTTTGCTTGAATCAAGTCGAATTTTTCTTCTTTTTTTTTTATTTGAATCGAATCGGGCTCACATCTCTACATTGGACCAAACTGTTGCTCTTTCATTTTCTTCGGCTGTTATCTTTTTTCATCTCTACATTGGTCCTTTTAAAAGCATCTTAGCCCAACTCAATATAGAACTTAGAATACTTCTAAAAGCAGTAAAATTTGGATACTTATAATTTTTTAATGTTTGGACCTATTCTTTGACTATTGGATCAAAAGTTAATAATGATGGTTACTTATAGGGAACATTATTGTGCATGATCTAAGAGTTGTTAGGGTTCATCCACACGGCTAAAATGGCTATAGCATAACGCCTTAATGCGTCTAAAAGGACTATAGCGAGACTCTCTCTATCTCTCGATCTATATATATACACCTTACTAATCGACTTCTATAAGAAATATATACTGATTCGAATTAAATTAAAAAAATAATTAGTGACGAAATAAAATAACAAATTTTATATTACAATTTAAATCTCATTATTTTTATCTCTAACATGCTTTGTTTAGAGTGAGCTTGTTTTCTCAGAAAATTTTAGAAGAGAGGTCATGATATCTATACATCTAAAAAGTGAGCGTAAATTACCGTATACATTCTCATTTAAGAGTTTCTTTTTTTGCACTAGTATATATAATATATTATCAATCCTTAGTATTATCTTTGTTTTTTTTGGCTAAAATATATTTTACTTCTTTAAATATATCGCGTGTTGTGCTTAACTTTTTGGATAAAAAATATATATTCAATCTTCCTGAAAACTTACACTATTAGCATTTCTTGAAAATTTGTTTGATCCGAACTCGTGATTTTCTATTATAATAGTATGTGAAGCTTATGCTCTCAGAAAGATAATATTTTTACTATATTATAATTTTCAACTTTACGTCCCTTTGTTGCTTTAACAAAAAAATTTATAGAATATTTTATTAAATCATATTGAATTAATCTTGGGAACCAAAATATTACGTGTCTTAAAGTTTGAGAATCAAAAATATAATTTATCCTATTCTGAAATATAAATAAACAGTGAGCCCAGGAATAACCAAGCAAGATATAACATGCATTTACGGTTGCTACGCCCGTAATTAAATACATATTTTTGTTATTCAATTCATTGTAAATTAAATTTATTCGTAGGTTTATTTATTTAGGCCCCGTTTGGTTCGGGGGATAAGCGGGGATAACAAAAATTATCCTCGTTATTCCGCCAAACGGGGTGATGTTTTACCGGAATATTTTATCCCGGTCAAACGTTGCTATTCCCGATTATTCCAGAATAGCAAGGGATTTGCTATTCCACAATTTTCGTGGAATAGTGTTATTCCAATACTTAATTTCAAACTTAACTAAAATTATAAATTGAATTAAAACTAAATTATATAAATATAATATGTTATATATTATAATACATCATTTTTATTATAAAATTATTAATTGTACTATATTAATACATATTATTTATATTTAAATATTATAATAAATATTTAAATATTTATTATAATATTTATTATTATAATCAATTATGGAAGAAAAAATTGATTAAAAAATAATAAAATTTTAATTATTATAATTTTTTTTATCTTACTACTATAAGTGCAAAAATTTTTGATAAAATAAATTTAAAAAAAGAATAGCTAGAGTTTCAATAACATTACCTATAAAGTAAACAATAATAAAAAAAAATAATTTTAATTTAATTAAAATTATTTTAACTTGAAAATTAATTTAATTTCCAACAAAAAAAATAGATCCTAATAGATCCTAAAAGGGTTTCATTACACGATCATCCGTACGTGGACATATAGACTCCACATAGTAGGTTAATATTTATGTAGTTTACACACACCCGAACATATTTTGTACTTAAGAATAATTTAAATAATAACTAACGATGTTTTAAAGCGTTGACAAGAATAATCTCGACGCTTGTAAAATTGAGTAAAAGTCGTTAGGTAAACATGTCGGATAAATATACCAACGTTTCAATATGGTGTCGAAAAATTTTTATCAGTATTTGAAAAAAATATAATTACTGGCGACGCTTAATTATGGTGTTTGCACATGCCAAATATTGAAAATGCCAAAATAGATCATCATCTAAAAGGCACCATCTAAAATATATTTTATTATAGTAATACTTTACTGTAATATATATTAACATATCGGGATAAAAATAATTTTGAATGGATAATTAATATGAATTGAGCTCCTATGCTTTTAAAAGTACCAAGTTATTGGTACTTATAAGTTTTCGACCTTTGGATTAAATAATGTGCGGTTAGGATGATGTGGGCCCTCTAGGGTTGAGTGGGTGGTTGGTTGAATAGTATAATCTAACGGATAAAAATGATAAAAGGCATAGATCTAACGGTAAAAAATTTACAAGCACCAAGTCCATGGTGCTTTTAAAAGCACCATAGCCGGACCCTAATTTATATATATGACATCTAAATAACGTAATAATTATGATAATAAGAAAAAAACTAATAAAAATCTATCACATCTATCACATGATGTAAATTAGTGTAAAATTTTCAATCTTCATCACGAAAGTCCCCTTACATTTTAGACTATATGTATCTTATTTATATTTCTACATTTTGCCACTATATTTCAAATAGCTTTAAATTTTAGAATAATTAATGAATTAGGTTATAAAATTTTATTAAAATGAGTATACCATATTATTTCACACCTCAACATCTATCATATTTATAACTAAAAACATAGGTAAAAATATTAGATAGAAAAGATCTCCTACATGCTAGTGCTATCAAAATTGATAGTTTACAGAATAATTTATTCAAAATTTAATCTATTTAAATTAATAAAAAAGTGTAGAAAGATAATTAACATAATTACTAAAGTGGAAGAAATTTTTTTTTATAATTTACCCAAAATTTTAATTAATCAAAAAGGAATTATTGTTTTATTTTGTCAATATAACAATTTATAGACAAATAGCATGTCCATTTCCTAATTAATTACGCTGTGTTTCTTCCTTTTCTCCCAACGAGAGCAATGTCAATGTCAAAAGGAGAAAAAAATGGTTACGTTTCTTATATGAGTAAAATAAAATAATAAAAAAACTTCTTTATTACAGTTTTATCATTTATATAGAATGTATTTTAAATATTATTGTATGATAAAAATTAATAAAGGACACCATTATATGCATTGAAATGATGTTTTAGAATATTCTTAAAACTTACGTGCAGTGCATAGATTCTTGTTCGGATGCTTTGATTTTATTTTTACATAAAATAACTCCGACAGGGAGACCCTTCTTGTACATGAGATGAGGAGCTGTTTGAAAGCGAAAAAAGACTTTTACTTCTCACCCTGCAGTAAATTTTGAAAGTCGATCTTCTTATAATTACGAATGAAAGTTTGAATAATTTTGTAAACTTCGGTGTCGAAATAAATGCCGATGTTTATGATCTCGTGGTGTTACTTATTTAACCTTCGAGATACACCAAAACAAAAGAAAAAAAAAAAAAAACACTCTATTTACTTTGTGCAATGTTTAGAGAGAGAGAGAGAGAGTGAAAATAGCAACGTGGTAGAATAGGAACCGTGGGGAGCACACTCGTAACACGTAATGCCACGACAACTACGTTGGCCGATACGCGACACGTGTCACATCTCACACCGCACGTTGATCTCTCATTTGTATCATTATTTAGGTGAATATTAATTAATGAAGACCCCCCTCCCGCCCCCTCTTCATCTACGGGGCATTGAAAAGCATTCTCCTCCTTAATTTTTATTTTAATTTTTTAGTTTAGTTTTTATATTCAATCAAGTTAAAAGTTTTATCAATCTAATGACTTTATTAATTATTTATATAACTATTAATTAGCCTAGTTTTATGTACTAAAAAGTGGCTAAAAATATTTATTTTGATAAAATTATTAATAAGTTTGATGAAATTTTTAATTTTTCTTTTAAGTAAAATTCTGAGGGGTCTCTTTATCTTATTTTACTACTGCACCCTCTCTCCACTACAAAAAAAATTAATATTTAAGATTTTTTTTTTATATTTAACGATGTTTAAAAGCGACGTCCTAATAATTATAGTTTAGCGTCAGTTAAAGTGTCGGCAAATAAATAGCCGCCACGTATATAACAACGTTTATATTAAGTACTGGTAAAATATATTCTGACGTTTTAAATCGTAAGGATTTTTCAGGATTTTTAAAATCTTGATGCTTTAAAGCGTTGAAAAAATAAAAATAATAATAAAACTTATCATTTAATAAATTGATTTGATTCAATAAAAAATTAATATGATAATGCTTTTTGAAGCATCCGTATTTGCTATATTGTTGGAATGTTTGTCTAAAAAATGTCTTAGATTGAGATTTTTTCTAGTGCTCTCTCTCTCTCTCTCTCTCTCTCTCTCTCCCTGAAACACATGAACGTGTACTGCACCCTGCGACTGTTTTATATATGTTCACACACCAACTCTTTTAGACCATAGTGGACTCAACCCACGAAGTTACAAAGCCACACTTTAGCTGCCTCTCTCTCTCTCTCTCTCTCTCTCTCTCTCTCTCTCTCTCTNTTCTCTCTCTCTCTCTCTCTCTCTCTCTCTCTCTCTCTCTCTCTCTCTCTCTCTCTCTCTCTCTAGGGAGATCGAAATGGGAAGAGCACCATGTTGTGAGAAGGTGGGGTTGAAGAAGGGGAGGTGGAGTAAGGAAGAGGATGAGATACTTGTCAAGTATATCTCTGCTAATGGCGAAGGATCTTGGAGATCATTGCCTAAGAATGCAGGTATGTATGTAGAAGCCCTACAGTCATACATTTTACTCTCTCTCTCTCTCTCTCTCTCTCTCTCTCTCTCTCTCTCTCTACCAAGTTTCCTCGACACACTTACAATAATAAGATAAAAGTGAAGGTTCAATCTAAAGTGTCCATTACTTTTCTTAAAAAAAAGAAAATTAAAGAATAGTAATGATAGACGCACGTCGATGTGAATAAAGTAAGTGATGGACATGCATCTGATCAGATTAATTAAGTCTATAATAAGGTGGAAATTAATTAAGCTAGTTAAAACGGAGCCAAAATAGAGACTAATTAAGTACGCATGCAGATGAGTTTTATTACTGAAATATTACTATATTTGGTAAATGTACGTGAGTTGATTTTTATAAATCCTATCTGAACAGGACTTTTGAGGTGCGGGAAGAGTTGTAGGCTAAGGTGGATAAACTACCTTCGAGCTGATCTCAAGAGAGGCAACATTTCTAAGGAGGAGGAGGAGATCATCATCACGCTCCACGCCACTTTTGGAAACAGGTTTAAAAGACCAAAAAAAAAAAATAGAAAAAAGAAAAATAAATATTATTATTATTCTCGTGAAATTTGTCGTTTTTGTTTTCATTAGTTATTACCGTGTATATATATATATAATATAGAATTAGGCTGGAATACTACTAATAGTAAAACGCTCTTTTTGCTACCAAGTTTTTAACTTTTGGATGAAAAATTATAGGGTCAGAATGATATTAGTTAGAGTTGAGTGGTTCCCCTAGGGTTGAGTGGTCCCCACTGGATTATAGTATTTAATCCAATGGTTAGAAATAATAAAAAGAGTTGATCCAAAGGATAAAAAACTGGTAGCAACAATGGAATTTTGCTACTAATAGTAGCCCAGTCCAACTCATATATATATATAGGTAGCGGTATTAGTGCGCGCTCTAAAAATTTCTGTTAAAATATATATATATATATATATATATATATATATATATAGTACTTTGAAACTTGGCCGTTTTGTATGGATTACAAGTGACAAAATCTATTAAATGTGATGTGTACGTCTTAATATATAAGTTTTAAAAAATATTACTTGTATTTTTTTGTATGATAGATCATGTGGCACGTACGTACGTAGGAGTATATTTGATGGGTACATTAATTTTTTGGTTTCGGACCCTTTTCTTTTCCTCCACTTTTCCTTTCGTCTTCACGTGTTTCTAGAATAGACAATTTTTATACATATCCGAACTAGACGAAGCCTACATATATACACACCAATATAACTTGTGTCTAAGGTATGTCTTACCTTATTAAGGTCGATATAATAATTTAAGTGCCCATCCGCACGACTGTATTTATCGTGTCATATCATGCCAATAAAATATCCGCGTAATACAATTCTCGTATCGATGGCCTATATATATACACACCAATATAACTTGTGTCTAAGGTATGTCTTACCTTATTAAGGTCGATATAATAATTTAAGTGCCCATCCGCATGACTGTATTTATCGTGTCATATCATGCCAATAAGATATCCGCGTAATACAATTCTCGTATCGATGGTACAGTTTAAAACTATTTATTTTTTAAAAAATTAGTAAATAATTTTTTAATAAAATTCAAAAAAATTGATAAAGATATTTAATAAGTAATTATAATATTTCGTTGCTCAAGAAAATAACTATTTCGTACCATTCTGTATCGATATATATGTTTTTTTTTTATCGACATGTATTGGTACGGCCCGGCAAGTATCGTTATGATAAATGTTTGACGCGACCCGTACGACGGTATTTAAATCGGTCGATAGTAGTTATGAGTCGAGAGAAAGAAAAAAAAAAAAACATGTAACCTGCAATTAATTCAAGTCAATTTTATGTAGTGTTACAATTATCATTTTGAGCATTAATCGAATTTGGTATCAATTACACATGCATCAAACTGTTCCATTAATGATCTCTACGGATTTTTCCAGAGCCTCTAGAAATTCATGTATATATAAATAACATTATATGCAGAAATTTTCATATACGAATAATTCTAGATCAAATAGAATATTAGAGTTTATTATGTATATGCGTGTTTGGTTATATGGATTTTAATTTTATTTATATATATTTATACTATATATAAAAACATATGGAAAATTTTTATAATAATACACAGAATTAAAAAAAAATAAAAAAATATTCTCTATGAACGATTATGATCAATTTATTAAAAAGTATCTCAAATAAGAACGAACCGTAATGACTAATCTTTTAGAAAATAGTATTTCTATCTATCTATATATTTAATCCTACGAACGGTTATGATTAATTTGTTAAAAAAATATTTTAAATAAAAACGAACGGTTATGATCAAACTATTAAATAATAGTATTTTTATATATCTATTTTATATTAAAATTTAAATTTGAGTTTAAATCGTAAATTAAATTTAATTTTTCATATCAAATTTGAATTAATAATTAAAAATTTAATTGCAGTGGATCAAAATTAAATTTTAGCAAATTTAAGTTTATAAATTTTGAATATCAAATTTGCATGAGCAATTAAAATATTTAATTATCGTGAATCAAAATTAAATTTTAAATTAAAGTAAATGTAAATTAAATGTTAGTGTTTTTAGTTTAAACAATATGCTTAAATTTTAAAGATATTAGAATTCAAAAAATATATAAAAATATTCAATGTATATATTAAAAAAAATAATATAGAATATTACAGATATTTTCTAATAAAATATAATATATGAATTTATAAAATATATAATTTTTACTATAAATATGTTGTAAAAATTTACATTGATTTGAAATAAATTAAAATAATTATTACATCCATTTGTATTTACACTCAACTAGTTTATACTATATATCTTTATCATTTGTGTTAGGGATGGACGATCAATTTTAGTTATATATGTTACATTCTGACTTTGGTGGACTTGAACTGAATGAAAACCATCACACACTATAGTATAGTATTATAGTATTATAGTATTATAACCAATTACTATTAGACCTAGCTAGAAAGGTTCTTTTATTTACATCTCTTTTATATAATTGCTAAACTATAAGTAGCATGCTTGCGTGTCTTGAATTAAATTTTTTTAAAAAAAAAAATTTATAAGCTTGACGGAATTTGAATTCAGATATTTAAAATCAAAATCTCATACTCTCGTACTGTATTAAAATTATATGAACTAATTATTTTTTTGAAAGTTTAAAATTTTGAAGAACAGTATTTTTAATATTTATATTTAATAAACTACAGGTGGTCCCTTATAGCGACCCATCTTCCGGGGAGGACAGACAACGAGATCAAGAACTACTGGAACTCGCATCTGAGCAGGAGCATCCACAGCTTTCGACCGCCGGCCCCTGCGGGCGGCGGCAGTGGCGACGGCGAGCTCGGCAAACTGGGGAGGCGCAGGGGCGGGCGGACGAAGAGGTCGGCGATGAAGAGGCACAACACGACCAGCGCAGCATCAGCGTCAGCGTCAGCGTCAGCGGCCGTCGGCAGCAACAGGAGCCCCCCAGCACCTGCAGCACAGAGCGAGCACGAGGGGCAGAACCAGACGAGTAGCGCGATCACCTTCGAGGGGGTTGATCATCACGAGCAGTGCTGTGGTGATCATGGCATGGTGATGAGCGAGCTCCTTAGCCCGACCTTGGTGGACATGGAGGCGGTGTTGCTTTGCGCAAGCACTAGTGAGGAGAGCGTGGGATGTTGTGGGTCTCAATCACATGAGGAGAGAGAGAGTTGTGAGCTTGGGGAGGAGGAGGAGGTGGTGGTGGTGATGGGAGATGGAGAGGATCAGGGGGGTGATCTGGGGAGTGAGGAGGAGGAGGAGGAGAGAATGGATTGGGATTTGAAGGGTTTAGAGGCTAAGTTGTGGGAGGAGATGGAGGGAGAAGATGAGATGTGGCCGTGTGTGTGGGAGAGTAGTGATCAGGATGGGTACAATGAGGACTTGTTACTTAGTTGGCTCCTTTCAGATGCTCTATGATTTAATTTGGGTTTCTTATTCACTTTTGGGTTGAACATTTCTTTTCATCAGTGACATCGAAAGAGAAATTAATGGAGAGTCTCTACATCTCAGGGTTTAAACTCTACTTCCCTTCCTAGCTAGGGTTCAAATGATCTTTTTTGCACATATGTGTCTAGCGCAATTAGCTAAGAATTTGATGGTCGATACCAGAATATCCAAGTTCGAAATCTAGCTGTTTCATATTTCTAGCTGGGTTTATTCTGAAAAATAAACGAAGTACATCTCCGTGTAAAATATGATAGTTTTTGGATGGACATACTGTAAAATTATAACTAAAAAATGGTTGCAGATGTAGCGCTGCCCTTAAAAAATAATAGACACTAGTTAAAGGACCCCGCACGATGCGGTGGGAAAACAATACAACAGTAAATTATTATAACTATCAACATCATTTTTTTTCCTATTATGCATTAATATTTTTAAATATTATTTACCACAGTATTGAATAATTAAAAATCAAAGAATAAATTACAGAATGAAATTAAAGTATATTTATTTCTAAAAATATTTAAATCTAATAAGTAAAATGAATAAATCAGTTTAAAAAATAACAAAAGCTCATTACAGTATTAAGAACGATGAATAATATTTTTCTATTATCAAGGTAGAATTTAAAAATAAAAATATTAAAAAATTAATTGGAGTGAAAGTACTATTTTTGGTATTCTTGTTAGCAACGTTTTTATTGTGCCCTCGTTAATTTTTACAATCACAGATTCAACTAATAAAGTATTTGATTTCTAAATTTTAGATTAGTGAAAAAATCAATAGATAATTATCAGAAGCAAAAAAAATAAGACTAATCAAAAAGCATTCGAAATTAAAATAGATATTTTTTACACTGTAAAAAAATTCAACTACCAAATATTCTAATATTATTATTCTATTATTTAAATTAATCCTTAAAAAATTATGTGGGTCCCACGACCCTCCAAAATAAATAGAGGTCTTTTTTAGGGTTGACAATTCATATATGTTTTAGGGACTAAAGTAAAAAAAACATGAAAAAGTTAGGAATTTTAAATAGCTGATGGTATGATAATTTCGTTAATTTTAAAATATTTTTAACGGTTGCTATTTTATCGCAATAAAATTAAGAGCTTTGAAAACTTAATTGCAAAAGAAAAAGAGAACCAAAATAAAAAATGATGAAAAGTTTGAGAAGCACTATACAATTAATCCTAAAAAAATTCTAAAAAAATTTATGGTCCCACAACCTCCCTAAAATAATTAAGGAGAGATCTTTATTTGTTCCTAATTCATGAATTGATATTAATATTAATATTAATTAATTAATAGTAGGCTTTTTTTTTCTTTTTTTTTCTTTTTCTAGCAGGTAGGTGGGCAAATTAATGTTGCATGTTTCCTGTGTATGCACTACAATTCTGGGAAGCACGTTAAATACGTGGATCAATCAATTTTCCCTTCTTTAATTCTGTGTAAAAATTGATTGGATATGTCACGCATATCACATATATTTCGTTCAAACTTTATTGTAGTCAAAGATAGGTGGTGGTTTCATTCATTCATTTGCTAATTGTGATTAGCACTTACTAATCTCGAAGTTGAAACCCTAATTTATGCTCCACTCACATAATTAGCTCATGCATGATGAGTACATATAGCAAACTAAGAACTAATATTCAGCTCCATCCATCTTTACTAGAGACCTAGACGTCATCCACACTGACAGAAGATACGGGACACGACACGACTCAGATATCACGACTCGGCAATTTTTAAAAAATAATGACACAGACACAATATAGACACTGCTAATAAAATATAATATATGAATTTATAAAATATATAATTTTTACTATAAATATGTTGTAAAAATTTACATTGATTTGAAATAAATTAAAATAATTATTACATCCATTTGTATTTACACTCAACTAGTTTATACTATATATCTTTATCATTTGTGTTAGGGATGGACGATCAATTTTAGTTATATATGTTACATNTTAATGAAATATATATATATATATATATATATATATATATATATATATATTATAGTTATATGCATTATGGATCAGCATTAAATGGGCGTCCAAGGAGTGTCCATATTGGACACGTGTTCAACATGGACACGTGCGCATTCGACACAGACACGCGAAGCTTACAGAAGTACTCGTGATACATAGCTAGAGGCAGATCAGATTTACTAAACCTGACCGAAGCAACAAGCTATATAATATAATTAGGGATAATTTCATATATGCCCTTCTAGGGACTATTAATTTCATCAATACACTTCCAAAATTGATAATATCACAAATGCCCTCCAAAATGTGAAAAATTATCATAAATACCCTCCGCTAGTTAAGATCCCTTAGAGCCCACCTGAATCGGAGTTAAATTTTTAAATTACCATTTTTACCCTTTATCTCTTTTCAATAGTAGAAATACTAATAGATATTTCAAAACAATTTTTGTAAATCTAAATTTGAGTATTTAATATATAAATAGTAAATTAAATTATCAATATATATTAATTAATAAAAAATATATAAAAATTGTATTTTAAATATAATATGTTTTTATCTGATTCTGGCTTTGTTTTTAGTTTTGGGTTTCGGTTCAGGTTCAGTTTAAATATAGACCAAAACTATAATTGAATTTACATACGATGGGATTTTATTTTTTGGTACCTATAACTAAAAACTATCCTTATTCAGCATTGATTAAACTTACCCTATTTTAAATCGAGTTCAGATAAAATTGCGTATCTATATCAATTCACATTCCTAATTAGTAATAGTAATTTTGAAATAAATTATAGATTTTATTTTTTTCCTATTTAAGCAAAAGTAAATCACATAGCTATATGCATGCATTGTTTGTCGATTGAAATAAAAAGAGAATTTTGTTCGAAAGCTAAAAAATATTATATTTCAGTTTTTTTAATACACTTCATGCAGATAAAATTATCGAGAATAATTTTGATTAAAAAAATATTTTAAGCTTTCAAGATTAAAGAAGATCGGATAATTCCTTAACATTATTTTCATTTAAATTTTTATATATAATTATTTATTTGATAAAAAATAAATAGAGCCATTAGATTTGGTAAAATCATCAATAAAACAAAAAAATTTTCATTTTTTCATACACTGAAATTAGGTTTTTTTTAAAATAAAAAGTTAATGGGATATCAACTAAAAAATGAAAGTTGAGGGCTGTTTCAAAATGGCATATAGTTGAGGGGGTCTCAATACATTTTTATTTAAAAGATACTTGAGGGTAAATAAGTTATTTTAAAAGTTAACCCATCTTTAACCATTGAATAACTATGGTAAAGCTAACATAACTAACAGTAGAGATATTAATGATAATTTTCTTTGTTTACAGGGGTATTGGTGATATTTTAAACTTCATAGGGCATCCATGATATTTTAAATTTTGGGAAGAGTATTCATGAAATTGCCCCATATAATTAATAGGGGGGCATCTCAATTTCAAGCATATATAGAATACATACTGCCCATATTCCGTGCGTTTCAATTCTACTTTCTGTGATGTCCCGGTGTGCCAGTAGATATGTGATATTTTTGAGCTGCATGTATAAATCAATCAGACGTGAAACGTCCTAGTATTATGAGTGCCAACATATACATGGACAACCATTTGTACTATGTCAAGATAATAATTTATGAATCGTACTACGTGTAATGAAGACTTAGTTTGCCGTGCGAGTGGGGCTACAGTTTGCTGTGTGAGCTCCCCATCGAACGGGGTCCCGTCTCAATTCATCCTATTTCATCATATTCGGGATGTGATATAGTTCCGAAGGATAAATCAGATATGCACAATTCCAATAATATTTCATTCTCGAACAAGATTCTAATTTTCGATGTGTTTCAAGAAATGGCAGATCTATTCACTCTATCAATAACCGAGCCGGATCTGGTGTATCATAGGGGATTTGCCTTTTCTATCGATTCCCACAAGTTGGATCGAAAAAAATTCTTGAATGAGGTATTCTACTCTAGAAATGATTTGGAAGATCCAAAACTACAAACCGCAGTATTTACTAGCAAAAACATAATGGAGGTAGTAAGTCAATATAGATTGATCCGAAATCATATTCAAATCCGATATAGTACCTACAGGTACATAAGAAATGTGTCCAAAAATTCTACTCCAGTTCCCTACTTCGTTTCTTTCCAAAAACAATAAATAGAGTGCATCTCAGACCTATTTTATGGGCTGGATTGGGCTGAGTATACGATAAATTTATTGAATCGGGCCCATCTCAAAATTAAGGCCCAAAAAAATTTGGGCGGGCTTTTGCAGTAGATTCAGCCCAATATTTTGTTGGACTGGGCCTGGACTTTTCTTTGCTAAATAAGTTAAGTTAATGAGTAATGCTACTGGTACATTCTAAAGTTATATATTTTACCGTCAATCTATTCCAAGACCATTAAAATGCTACTTATCACATTAATTTTTTTTTTTATTTTTACTAAAATTTGTTAAAATTTTTATCAACTCTTCAATGGAGGTTGTAACATCCACACCACTTTTGGATATACAAGAAATATTTTCCTAAGTTGATTAAGTAAATTGCACGATTAATCCCTAATCCCCAAACTTTGAGTGGAATATCATATTCATCCTCAGACTCTTAATTTTGAGGAATGCTAGGGTTATAACCCTTACTAGATTGTAATTCTACCTCTCCCATCCAACCTCCTTTCCACTTATCTTGTCTTTNTTTTTTTTTTTTTTTTTGGCTTAAGAAACCGAGAAGTAATTAGTAAATTCTACAAACTTTAGATTAAGTATTATAGGAAAGTACAACTTCTTTGGATTGTAGATTTGGTTTTTTTTTTTTTTTTAAGACTAAATTACAAAAAATTCTCATGAAAATATCCATTTTTTTTACTTTTTCTTCTTAATTTTCAAAAATATAAATTTCCCACTTAAAATTCAAAAATATTTTCAAAAAATACAGTACCAACGGAGAGAACAAAATAACCAAATTATCATTACTTCTTCTATAAAAAATATATAACTTTTTAATATTTTTTTATTATTTTTAAAAATAGTTTTAGTATAAATTATAAAAAAAAAACAACATAATAATAAAATCCTGACAAAGAGATGCTAAATGCTACAACTTGAAATATTGAGAGAATAAAATATAAATTTTTAAAAAATTAGGAAGGAAAAGTAAGAAAAAATATATTTATAAAAAGTTTTTTTTGTAATTTAGCCGTTTTTTTAATTTCAAATTTTGAAATCCTGAACTTTTTTAAGATTTGCATTTAATGTCCAAACTTCCAATATTATTTCCCTTTTACTCGTCACCCTCGTATATAAAAGTTGTTGCTTACGCAAATTCCATAAGATTTTTCATATGAAATAAATTTATCATTTTTTCATTCATCTCGTTCCTTAAATTTAGGAGTCACGAAGGAAAATTTTTCTCAACTCTAACAAGCAGTAAGAGTGAAATATGTAATAGAAAAAATGGACAAATGAATTCGAGGTAATTTATACTAACATCGATTTTGAACATTCGAAGGCAAAAGTGTATAAGAACAAGTCAGAACAAGCAAATCCCAGGTTCTCAGACCATAAAAAAATTCACTACATCTGTGGAATACATTCTGTTGATTTATCATATTATTGTTTAAGGTTCTTCAATTGGATTAAGATGAAATTTATCAGCCACCCTAAGTAAATATCACCACCCAACAAAAAAAATAAATTGCTTTGGATCTAGCAAACACAAAAAAGGGGGGAAAAAAACGAGACGAATTCAGAAAACCGCCTTATGAACACGACAAAACGAGATTAATCACCCACAACTTTTCATTCAGTATGTTTGTTGCGAAGACATCGTCTTAATTGTCAATCAATTAAACACATGTTGAAAAATTATTTATATATATTTTACTTAAACCGATCGATATTTGCTATATATATTGTGAGTAGCGCTACTGTGCTATCAAAAATATAAAAAACTTGATGCTACTGACTTTTTAATCCTTAAATCAACCTCTTTGATCATTTCTAGTCTTTGAATTAATATTATTACCTACCTTATGAGCACCACTTAACCCTAGGGGAGACCGCAATCATCCCAACTGTACAATCATTGACCTAAAGACCAAAAAGTCGAAAGTATTAAATAGGGGTGGAAACGAGCCGAGCTCGAGCGAGTTTATGTCAGCTCAAATTCGGCTTGAAATTAATTTCGAGCCTAAATCTAGGCTCAAGCTCGGCTTGAAATTAATTCGAGCCGAGCTCGAGCGAGCCTAATTTCGAAGTCGGAGCGAGCTCAGAGCTCTAAACGCGATTGAAATTTCAACATTATTATGAATCAATAGTTTATATTATTTAATATAACAACTATAATTTTGTCCAACATTTCAATAGGTTCAAAATACAAATAATTGTAAGAAAATGTAGGCTAGGGTGACTGTCTATTGGTGAAGTCAAGGAGAGAGAAGAGAGAGAGAGGTTGAAAAAAAATTGGGAATTTGGAATTTGACATGTTATAATGGTTATAGACAGGGGTTTATGTGCAGAATAGTTTTAAAAGTCTGAAAGAGAGACTGCGTGTTATGTAAATTAGAGTTGGGCACTCAATTGCACGGTTGTATTATGCGTGTTTATTGTATGGACCAACATTATGATGACCGGCGAATTAATTAAAAGGCCTTATTGAATTAAAACACATTCTATATACTATATATATTAGAGTTATGACGTTGGATACGTATCCGGTAGAAACGGGCTCCATTGCCAGCCCATTTGTTTTCGATAATGAGCCTCAAATTGACGATCGGGTACTGTTGAAAAATGATTTTATACATTGTAAGTAATCTAGAAATTCAAATTTCATGTTGATTCCGTATTGGTTCTCTCGTTCATCAATGTGGGCGTAAAAAATGAAGGCCTGAAAAGTAAATTCCTCTAAAAAAGTGAATTGATAAGTTTTGTAATCAGATCGAGAGTGAGATCTTGTTCTAAAAGCTTTTAAAAAATGTTTCTAACAAACAATTCAAATTGATTGCGATAGTTTTACACCGAATAAAGGGCGAAGAAAACACCTCACAATCGACATATAAAATTCAATTGAAACCTTGAGTAAGTTTAGGTAAATGATATCGAAAATATTTTTGAATTTCAATTTCTAGATACTTCAATGATAGTAAAGATGCAATGGTTCAAGAGCGGGTGCTACGCAGGAATCTCAATAGTCAGAAATAGCCACAGCGCACGTACAACCGCATCGAACTATTGAGCGCATTCCATCATCGATTAACAAATGGCATGCCAAGAGGCCGTTTGCCTAATGATAGGATTCCAGCCTCAACGTCTATATTATATATATAATATAATATATATATATACTATATAGTATATTATAGAGTGAGGCTACTGATGCTAATCGGAGCACGGAGTTTCCGTGCTTCCAGCTCGTTTTCGATGTTGCGGACTTTTCGAATCGTTGATCGGCTGCCGTTCAAAACTGATTGAGTATTTGAAGGTACCTAGAAAATAATTTTATGATTTTACTATATCATTGCTAGTTGAACGAAGGGGCTCAAATTCACGGCTTGAAATAAAAATCTTACAAAAATGTAATACTATGACTTAAAATGTTAATATGCAAGAATTGATATTTGTTTATATAGTTATAAAGAATTTTCTATCAAAAATTTCACTATGATTTGGATTTTCTACATCGTTAAACTGTGCAAACGGCTCACTCTGGCATTTGAAAATTTTGGGTTGATTTGAGCTATTCGATCACAGGCCAAATGATATCGAAATAATAAAATTGATTTCTAAGGGTACTCCAAATACTATAGATCAAGTTTAACGGAGACCGATCGACGATTTCGAGAGTCGCACATCGAGAACGAGCTGAAGCACGCGAAGGCTCGTGCTTCGATAGTATAGTAGCCTCACTCATATTATATATATATATATATATATCTATATATGATTTATATATTATATATAATATAATATTTTTATTTTTATTTTATTTTTTTTCGAGCTTTCGAGCTTTTCGAGCCTAATTCGAACGAGCCGAGTAATACTCAAGCTCGGCTTGAAATGAATTTCGAGCCTTTTATTTTGTTCAAGCTCGGCTCATTTAATTTCGAGTCGAGCTCGAGCGAGTCGAATATCGAGCCGAACACGAGTCGAACGCAAGCCGGCTCGCTCGTTTGCCGGCCCTAGTATTAAATCATCTACACTTTCGATAGCATAGTACCTCTATCCATATATTCCATGTCCTAGAAGTTAATTGATCTTATTCTAAAAAAAATAACTTAAAAGGCCAGAATATAGCATGTCTATAAAAGCCCCATGCTTTATCTTACACTATTTGTATGTATGAAAGCAACAAAAGAGTCTTAGCAATATGCACGCCAATGCATGAACAGTAAACAAAGGCATTCATTACAAGAAAGCATATAGCATTACTCAAAAAAGAAACAGGGATTCATTCCCTACGGCCCCACATGTGGGATTTCTGTATATGGGACGATCCCACCGATCATCGGTAGTAGAATGGTCGAATACATGTCGTTACTAATGAGCGGTAGAATGGTCCCATGCAGAGAAAATTCTACACACGAAGTTGTAAAAACACTGCTCCTAAAAAAAGACCATTATTCTAGGCTAATCAGCGACGAAATGGGTCTGTGGTCAAAAAGTTTTATAAAAGCGCAAGAGCAAGGAACTAGAGAACAACTGCACCAGCCAAAAGAAACCATTACTCTGCCAACTACCAAGGCTGTGCAGGCTCACGATTCTGTGTTTTTGTCTGTCACTCAATTTGTGGAACAGAGAATGTATGCAGGACCACCCACCATCAACCGCGCCACAATTGCATCCGCAAACGCGGTGTGTCCAATTCCTACATTTCCAACGTTTCCTACATTTTCTACATTTCCAGTGACTTCAATGACCTGTTCCTGAACTCTTCATCACTAGTACGAACAAAAGAAGCCAGACGTTAAATTTAATGGGCCCTAAGAGAGTTCAAGAACCTATCGATAACCGTTGCATGTCTCCTAAATGAGTACAGCTACAGATTCGATCCCTACAACATTATTCCTATATATTATTAGTGTATTATCACCCTGTAAAGCAATTTCCCTCTAAAATATTGGCCTCATGATAATTTGCCATCCGTAAAGTAGAGCGATCAGATTGGCTGGTACACAGTTTAAAAATAGTAACAATCAACATCACCAAATTTAAACCAACCATTTTACTGGTTTAAAAAATTTCTTTTTACTACAGTAATTTTATATAGAAATAAAAACATCTAATTCAATACGTGGCATAATAGCAGAATAGCACAATGGCACCCCTAATCTTTTTTTCTTTTTTTTTTTATTGTGGAAGTCCATTGACCATAACCTCCAGAAATATGTTTCAGTTAACCTCCACAAATGAAAGCCTTAACATTCTGCTATGTGGCAAACTTCTCGTCAACTAAGTCAGTTCACAGAAAGCTTTAGAACAGAAACAAGAAAACATCTACATGGATTATATTGTCGCTTGGAAAAGTGGTGGTGGAATGGTTAACACAACATTAAGCCTAAGATAAGACATTGACCTAGTAAAATTCATTCTTTTTCCAAAACTGGTGATCCAAACAGTGCCGACTCACTCACATCGGCTAGAGTGAGTCGACACGGCTATTCAATGCTCCATTGTTGGACTCCACAGTCCAAACTTAACACTATTCATTGACAAATACAATTAAGTCGAGAAGACAATCTGTTGTGAGCTTCAGTGACACCGTATTCCGCAATTATGAAACTCACAATTATTAGCTAAACCCAATGGGCCAAGGTTCGGTCCTCTTTCAATTATTGCCATAGGCATTAGTTGTCCAACAATAACATCTCACCTAGATCCAATTATACAAGAATCTACAAGCATTGTGAAATGTGAAATAAATGCCCACCGTTCGGGGTTGTGAAAATGGGTCAGGCTAAGGACGCAGTCGAGCCACACTAGGACCCAATTAAGACCCCCCAAACTTAAAAATCAAGACAATATCACAAAAATACAAACAATTATTGTCACTTAATCCAAAACTAATTAAGAATATTCCAGTAATTAATTATGATTGGAAATCATATCAAACAACCTTCCAACATATCACGTGCATGTCAGGGTCATAATCACATGCATTATATTAAGGTAAAAGTATATACACAGACCACCTCAACTACAGCTTCTTTCGAAATAGGTTTTTGAACTCTTTTAACATATTTTATTCACTCCTCGGTCACTTTCATTTATTTTGATTTAAGTTAGAACACTCGGCAGTCACTAACATTTATTTTGATTTAAGTTATTATAGTCAACTAAATTAGATATTTTATTCAAGTCACTAATAGTTTGGTCAAAATTTACACTTCTAACTATTTTTTACCTTGAGCATGAATTTCATTCATAATTACAATGAAAAGCTAACAAAATAATTAACTTTAACTAAATATTTAATTTAATTGACTAAAATTATTAAATTGAAAAAAAAAGGTGAATAAATAGTAATGGAGCTTATTTCAAAAGTCCACGGATCCCTTTACACTTTTTACCTTGTTTTAATTAATTTATTTATCAGCAAATTAACAAGATAAGAAACTGACACTAGGGTTGTCAACAAGAATCACACAACACGCACGCAATTACTAATTTTTTTTGTCACCCAAAAAAAAAAAAAAAAGCTACAAATTTCCAACATTGACAACAGATCAATAGATAGAACAGCAATTAAAGTGGATAGAGAGAGAAAAAACTATACAAGACCACAATTTCACTGGATGATACAAGTACTGCAGTATAAGGGGGGCCGCGCTCCGTTACCTGGAGGAGACGGGATTTAGGGTTTTGGCGAGGCCGTGGAAGGCGCCGTAGCCCCGGGAGGAAAACCCTAGGCATCCGAAGAGTCCCTGGCGATAGGGCAAGAATGTGCGCCGACGCATCTCCTCCGCGTGCGCCCGGTTCGCCGCGTAGTGGCGCTCGTGCGCCGACGCCCTCTTCCCCGCCGCCGCCGCCGCCGCCGCCGCTGCCCTCGGCGTCCTCTTTGGCTCCGCGGCGGCGGCGGCGGCCCTCGGCCTCGGCGGAGGATTTGAAGGTTTCGACCTCTCTTTGGACGAGGGGGAGAAGGAGATGGAGCTCCAGAACCTATCCTTCGCAGGGCCCCGATCTCGCCCCTCGCTCTTGCTGCGGTAGAGGAGGTCCTTGAGGAAGATCCACCGCTTCGAGCTTCGGGAGGAGGAGGAGGACGACGACGACGACGACGAGGAGCGCGAGGAGGCGGAGGGAGTCGCCCCCTCGTCGCGCTTCTGATCCGAATCCGCTTCCGCAACCTTCGGCCGGCCGTCGCCTTCGGCTTCTTCGTCTTCGTGCCAGTGGAAGCTAGGGTTTCGGAGCGGCGACATGGATCGGGCCCTCCGATGGACGGATCCGCTGCGCAACCTCAGATCCCGCCCTCTCGCCCCCTCCGCCGAAGACGCGCTGTCGAGGGGGTCGTCCTCCTCCTCCTCCGCGTCGATATCGAGGAGCGGGGCGAGGCGTTGAGGGCGCTGGAGATGCGAAGAGAGCTTCATCGGGCGGATCTGGCCGTTGAGGAAGATCTCATCGGCGGAGATCATCGATCCGGGGGGCTCGACCCCGGGGGACGCGAACCTCGCCGCGAATTCGAAGTCGGCGTCGTCACCTCCGCCGCCGCCGCCGCCGCCCGCGGCGGCGGAGTAGGGTTGGGAGGAGAGGACAAAGTGCATGGGGCTCGCGGGGGCGCTGTAGAACCACCCCGCGGAGGCGCCGCAGCGTCCGGGGCTCGAGGGGGCGCTCACGTAGGGGGTGGAGCAGGAGCTGTCGACGTCTTCAATCCCACCCCCGCCCCCGCCCCCGCCATCGCCATTGCTATGGTCGAGGAGCTCGGCGCCATGGCTAGGGTTGTGGAGCTCCATAGGGTTTTTTTTGTTGCTAGAGAGAGAGAGAGAGAGAAAGAGGAGAGAGAATGGCGGGTGACGAGGAAGGGGGGTGGAGGGAGTGGTGGGCTTTAAATGAGGAGAAGAGTACGAAGGGTAAGAGTTAACTGTCGCATCGCAAACGCCCCTGATCTTGCTCTTATTTATTGGGGGTGCCATTATTTTAATTTGGGAAAATTTTAAAAACCCTCTATTTAGTTTCGTACTTTTTTATTTTAATATTCTATAGTTTAAAGTGTATCAAATTAGTATCATGTAATTTAGCACTTTCTCACTTTTGTACCCTATAGTTTAAAGTGTATCAAGTTAGTACTCTGTGATTTCATTTTTGTATCAAGTTAGCACCCTATAATTTCATTTTTTTTTCTTTTTATTATCCATTTTTGAATATTTTTTTCGTTAAATTAGTGACAAAGTTAAAACTAAATGGTACTAAAATAAATATTCCATAAACCTAGGTAGAATATCTGAAGTTTTTTGTATATATATAATTAACAAAATATTAAACCATAAGGTACTAAAGTGAGAAAATGCGAAACCACAGGGTACTAACTTGATACACTTTAAACCAAAAGATACTAAAATAAAAAAAATGAGAAATCACAAGATACTAACATGATACACTTTAAACTATAGGATACTAAAGGAAGAAATTGAGAAACCACAGGGGTATTTAAGTTTTACTTTTTAATTTTAACTCTTTTAATTCTAATAATCTTTCTTTTTCCCGCCGCCTGTTTATTTCACTTCAAATAATAAATAAATAAATAAATTGCTTTAACTGTCGCGGAAACGGACGTCCGTTAAAGATAACGGCTATTTACACCTGGCTTGTACAGGTATGTCACCGGAGCAGCGTTCTTCTTTGTCGCAAATATTTTTTTATAAAATTATGGGAAAACTTCAGAAACCCTCCCTATGGTTTCGTGCATTCTCACTTTGCTACCCTGTGGTTTAAAACGTATCAATTTGCCCCCCTGTGGTTTCGTTTTTATCTTTTTGTTATCAATTTTATTATTATTTTTTTTTAAAATCAGTGACAAAGTTAAAATTAAAGGATACTAAAGTGACTATTCGATAAATATAGATGGTTATCTGAAGTTTTTTGTATATAATTTAACGAAATATTAACGAAAAAGCTTCCGAAAAGATAAAAATGAAACCACAGGGAGGTAAATTGATACGTTTTAAACCACAGGGTAGCAAAGTAAGAATGCACGAAACCACAGGAGTGGTTTTTGAAGTTTTCCCTAAAATTATATTTGTAGAGCTTTTCATTTTTTCGCCCTTAAAAAAGCTCTTTTAATTATTTTTAATTTTTAAATTAATATTATTATTTTGTAGGGATCACTTAATTTTAAGAGTAGTATTCAATTCTAGAAGAGAGTGTAATCATCTTAATCGTATAATTTTTTATTTAAAGATTAAAAAATCGAAAGTATCAAATTTTTTATACTTCTTATAGTATAGTAGTTCTACACAAATTATATTGCTTTTATTTAAACTATAAATTACTTAAAATTAAAACAGTTATTAATATTCTAACTTTAATTTTTAAATTATTTATTTATTTTAATATATTTATAATTGTGAGAATTATATAAGATATATTTAAATTAAAAATTAAAAAAATTTGTGACAGACGAACACAATATTGCTGACGAAGAGGAAGATAAGAATAAAGTCTGCTATGCAACATTTACATCACATCATTTATTTTTAAGGATTAATTTCATACAGCTTCATGCAATATAATAAATTACAAATATATCCCTTCAAAATTTAATTTTTATATTTTTTTTTACAAAAGTCTTAATATTTTTAAATATCTCTATGATTTGTTCCTGTTAAAATACTACTTATTTTATAAGTGAAACAACTTTTTGCCATCACAAATATGTCCCTCCAAAAGTTCCAACTATTAATTAAATAAAGATAAAAAATCAATTCACCTTATTAATTAATTATGATTATCTATTTTCTCTATAGTTAATAAATTTTTACTAACCAATCATAATGACATGGACATATTTAAAAATATTAAGATATTTGGAGGAATAACATATGAAAATTGAACTTTGTAAAAATATATTTACAATTTATTATATTTATAGAAATCTGTATAAAATTAATTTTTTTATTTGAAAAAATATTATAAAATATTTGAATTTTAGAAGAGTATTTTGATTGCTCAATGACACAATATAAGTAATTATTTATAAAAGTTCCATTCTTTTTCTTCTTTTTTTTTTTGAGAGATAGGTAGTAAGCACGTTATCCGTTTCGTTTATTTCATTTAGAAATAAACTTAACTGAAAATATGAATCAATTAGGATTTAAACTTGAGACTTCGGATACCAATCATCAAATTTTTTACCACCTGCGATAGGAACAGTCGGTTATAAGAGTTCCATTCTAAAACTTTGGGGGAGGGGAAGAAGACTGCACAAGGCGGGGTCGGCGAAGCAGCCGGACGCCGAAAGGGAAGGGGAAGGAAAATGTGACGCTGCTGCTGTCTGCACATCCATAAATCGACACGTCGTCGCAGCCGATCCGGAAAGATCTGCTGCTCACTTTTGGTACACCGCACGTCACGTAAACTGGAGGGAAGAAAAATAATAATAATAAAAAAAATAAGACATGAAAAATGGTTTGACTTGGTGTAGTGATTAAAACACTAATAAATACAAAAGAAAAAGAAAAGATAAATCTGAAAAATATTTTTAAGGAAAAACTTCAAAAAAACCCATGTGGTTTCGTGCATTCTCACTTTAGTACCCTGTGGTTTAAAACGTATCAATTTGTTCCCCTATGGTTTCATTTTTATCTTCGAAAGCTTTTTCGTTAATATTTCATTAAATTATATACAAAAAACTTCAGATAACCATCTATATTTATCGAATATTCACTTTAGTATCTTTTAATTTTAACTTTGTCACTGATTTAAGAAAAAAATAATAATAAAATTGATAACAAAAAGATAAAAATGAAACCACAGGGGGGCAAATTGATACGTTTTAAACCACAGGATATTAAAGTGAGAAAGCACGAAACCACATGGGGGGTTTTTGAAGTTTTCCCTATTTTTAAGGGCAATTCCTAAGTCCTAACCAATAAGAATTTTAGTATAGTAATTTAGATAATTTTTTTTGGGATTTTAAGTATTAAAATAGTGTGGAACGATAATTAGATTAGTGTGAAAATAATTTATAATTTGACAGTACAACTGTAAAATTTACACTAATTTTTAGATGTACATATAGCATTGATTTATTAAAATTATATATATATATTTTGAATTAAAAATGTTGCCTAAATTAATATGTTATCACGTTGTGACACGTTGAAATTAATGTTTTCATGAAAAGTATAATACGGGTGGACTCATATAATTCTTTTTATGTTGTTGATGTGACGCACACTAGGCACATGAGGAGCTAAAAATAATATTAAAAAAATAATATTTTAAAAATCATGTAAAAAAGATTTTAATATTTCTCTGGTATTGTAGTGTGGATGGACGTACAGACGTAGACCCCACCTTCCAACTATTTTTATTTTCCTTTTCCATTTAAGTAATGTTGATTTTAAGAACTTAAGCTATCATAAAATATTAGTTTTAATATTTACATTCAGCAATTATTTTTATGTATCAACTCGAGGCTTTTTTGATAAGTCCACGAAATACAGAGTTTTGTGAGATTTGTACTCAAAACCTTCTACTCTAATATTATTATGCTAAATTATATGAGATAATTATTATTTTTCAGAAATTTAAATTGTCAAATAATTATATCTTTAATATTCATATTCAACATCACTGACTTATTCTATAGTTTGGACTGTCGGGATCTAACTGAAAAAATAATAGTATAAATCCTAATAACAAAAAGCATAATAATAATAATAAAATAAAAATAGGTCTTGTGTGCTATTAGGAGCACAGAGGTGAGCATAGAGGTCTTCGTGCTCCTAAGCCGTTTTCGATGATGGAGCTTCCGAATCGACGATCGGCTTCGTTAGACTTGATCTAGCATATTTGAAGTATTTAGAAAATAAATTTTATGACTTTTCGATATTATTTACTTAACGATCGAAAGGGTACAAAATCAACGGCTGAAAATGAAAATCTCGTAAAAAGTGGTGATATAATATTAAAATTTTCGATCAAACATATTGATCTTGCTGTAAATAGTATACAAAATTTTCTATCAAAATTTCATCTGATTTGAATACTTCTATACTGTTAAACTTGCAAATGGTATACATCAACCATTAAAAATTATTGATTTTGAATCCTTTTGATTGCTAGGAAAATAATACCGAAAAATTATAAAAAATATTTTCTAGATAGTTCAAATACGCTAAATCAAGTTTAACGAAACTGATCGTCGATTCGAAAACTCTATCATCGAAAACGGCTTAGGAGCACGAAGACCTCTGTGTTCTTAATAGCACACAAGATCTACTAATAATAATAATAATAATAATAATAATAATAATAAAGCCGAGGGGGGGAAGATAATCTCCAGCTGCGTGCGGAGATGTGGGCTCGCAAAAAAGCCAGCATCATTATATCATGCTGTCCACCACTTATTAATTAAGCAATTAATTTGTGCGCGATTGTAAACATCACATTAAAGGAAAAAAAAAACATTATTAATTGCATCATTGGGCTCTAACTTTTATCTAATATTATATTTCATTCGTATCACGCATTTACTAGGCTTTTTTTTTTTTTTTTTTTTTTTTTGACTCTGATCCCTAACCTATTCATCAAATCTAATCTCATCACTGTGTTCAAACTTTTTTAGAAATTTGAAAAAATTGGCGTCGAGGTTGAGCCAAGACTATCGAACCATAATCGTGGTCTATATTTGATGATCAAGCGGAACTTTACCAGAGTTGACATGATCGACTATATATCAAAATTAAGAGAGATTTGGATGGTATGTCAGTTTAAAAAGTATTACTACATAGCCCCGAAAATAATATGATAAAGTATATGATATAAGATGCTTTGATTAGTTCATGCACACAATTGAATATTTAACACTGGGGAGTCTGGGATAGTGAGTACAACACAATCTACAGAAAACTCAGGCTTTGGCAAAAAGTACCTAATTAGTTGTACAATTTACCGATTTCATGCCTATAATTTTTCCTTTCACATCTCTGTTAAACAAATAATCATAGTTTCATAAGATAAGCAGTAAAGCGCAGCGAAGTACCGACCAAATTACATAGGTCCGAGTCATTGAATCATGACTCATGGATAGAACAACATGGTCGCGGAATGGTTATTCACGGCAAGCTTCAGTTTCGCCGTCGAGTTCTCTCAGGAATTTGATCTCTCGGATGCCCTATCTAAGGGCATTGAATATGCTCATACCATTAAACTGATCAGAAAAATTAATTATGTAAATAGCTATTACAGTGTATGATGGAGAACAAACAATCACATACAAATCTTGAGTACACCATTGATCTTCAGATAGTCTGCATTATATGGGCTCTTCAATAACTTGTCGTAGACCATCCAAAAACTTGCGTTTGGCCAAATTGAACGGCCGATAGCTGGTCCAAACCTGACCCAGCTACCTTACAGCCTAGTCTGATCTGAACTCGACCTTAATTCAGTACCCTTCTCACCTTTTTCTGAAACATAAATGGACGGAAAGATAAGAATTAGAAATCAGAAACATGCCAACGAAACAATAACTGGAATCAATAGAAGCAATCAACTTACACTTGTGAAGAATCAATGCTGCACTTTGATGCAGATATCTCCAAGAATTTCATCAACCAAAGAGCCTAAAATCTCCCCCTCAATGTCGACACCAGTCTCAAATGCTTCTTTTTGAAAATCCACCCACTTACCCAACCGGGTGCTCATGTCTCTGTCCACAAGATCATCCACCATCCAATCCCCCATGCTCTTCCATTCCATAATCTCGCCGAAGATTTCTCTTTCGAGACCCTTTTTTGTTGCTACTATCCCTTTGCTCCATGCCTTATATCCTGCCTCGAAGTAGATGCCATGCGTTGATTCCAAGCATTCAATAACACAATCAAACCACAGCTTTCTGTTGGCTTTACTATCCATAATCTCTTTTCCGTTTGTAATTCTACTTCGCTTACTTTCCAACTTATCAAAGAGGAGAGGGTCCAAAGTTTCGCCAGCATTAAGGCGCATAAACAATGAACCAAGATCGTCCGATCCCAATTCTGTGTTGGATAGTATCTCCTTGATGTACTGAAGCTCAAATTTGGTTGTTTTAATTTCACTACTGGTAAGAGTATCTGGGATATCTGAGGTATCTTGGAAAGCAGAAGAAGCTGAATCGGATAAATCCAGTTCAGCTTCAGTTGATGATGCTTTGCTTGAGCAAGTAATATTCTGAGCTTGGACTGAGGAAGAGCATTTCTTCATCCCTTGCAATAGGAAAAGTAATAAATTTTAAGTAGATAAATCAGATAAAAGAAAAAAAAAAAGAAAAGAAGAGAGAAATAACCACGTGACTCACAGCTTACCATCACTGCTGCCTGAGCTCTCAAGTGAGAGGCAACTCTCAACTGAGAAGGTTGTGTCGAGTATAGAGAGGGGACTAAGATGGTGGTCGTCTTGTTCCTTACGAGCATCACAGCTACTGTTACAATCTCCCTGTTTTGTTACCCGAGAGACATTTAGAAGGAAGCGCAATCAGTTAAGTTCATCTGACATCTTTTTCAAAAAAATTATCTTTTACTTCCTTCAAATTAGAGTCCTCCAGAAGAAAAGAAGCAATAAAGATAAAATGAAAGTTTCAATATAGCAGTCCTAGGATAGCAAAATGCAAGTTACACCATCAAGAAAGCAATCCTTAGAACAAGTCTGTAAAAACTTAAACTAACGATTTGTCTCAAGAGGTTCAGATTATCAATTGATGAAAGCAATGAATATGATAATAACCCATGTGGCTGAATCAAATCAAAGGTCAAACAAACGGATTTATACAGTCAGTAAATGCCAATATTTATTAATTAAAATGGCAAATGAAGATTCAAAAAAAGAGAGCAATTTCATGTGTTGTAGTCGATATATATTGAATTCAAATTCAGTGTCATGCGGACATGTGGTCTTAGGATCTTGCTAATTATTCTAGATTCAAAAAATTTGGGGTTTTGGTCAGAAAAGTCTAACAACTAAGGAAAAATCTAAAGAATATAGGACTCAACAACATGAAACAGAGCAACACTACAGTCATTACAATGCACACTTGAGTAATCCACTGATTGTCAACTGGTCCATTATAATGATATGTATAAGAATCGAGTTATACACAATCATCCAATCTAGAAATTTGAACCATGTAGGCAACTGGGTGTCTTTACTATGCTTCCTCTTCATTCTGGACAAACTCCAAACTATGATAGAATTTAGAATCATGCCTAAATTTTGACAAGATTTTTGCCACAGATGCTTAGTCTCAGTCATTTTCTATCTAGGCAGTTAATGATCATAAGATGCATTTTCAAGATCCGTAGTTGAATTAAAATAAATTTACATGCTCCAGTGCAGGGAAGATTAACAGCCTTCTAAGAGCAGTTAAGAGCTAGATCACTGTCCTGAACCAAACAAGTTTAAATACAGATTCCATGAATGTGGCAATAGTTACAATCACAGATTTAAAGAAATATATCTTTGCGCAAATGATAAAAAATTTTGCAAAGCACAGCATACCTGTAAATTGTGGCTCATCCCGAAGACCTGACTATTCGCTGAGGAAAGGCAATAGTCAAATATACTATTTTTCTCTTTGGAAGGGCCAAATTCAAACTTCCCTTGTTCAGTCTTCACAAAATCAGAACTAGAAAATTGCGGTTCTCGTGAAGAAGAACCAAAGGGCGAAAAGCTCCCAGCCTTGCTGAAGTTATGTGATGACTCAGCAACAGATGAAAGTTCCTTCAACTTCTGTTCCAAGAGAAGGCTCAAGGCATCACCATTAATAACATCAAATCCCATCGACGATAAGCTTTTACCTTTTGTATCTATAGCATTTTGTTCAACATTAGAGGACAATCTGGATCCAGTTGATGGCTTAATCAACGGAGAGGTGAATGTAAAGGACACAACATCTGTAGAATGTCCATCATCCCTATTCCACTTTGTATACTCATCAATCATCACATTAGGTTGGATACGTTTTTCATTTCTACTAAATGAGTTCTCCACAAATGTACTCTTCTCACCACTAAAGCTCTTCGCAATCAACCTTTTCTTCTGAGGGAAGTCCTTATTAATTGATGAAGATCCCTCCCTTTCTGGGACAGTGGTCTCCACAACATCTTTCCTGTAACCAACTCTGGAATTCACGGAAACTTTATTTACATTCCTGTGCTTTCCAGAAGAGGCCTCTAGAGATGAAACTTTTCTCCCTTGCTGACTAGCAACGGACTTGTTCGCACCTAGCTTGTTTCTGTTTGGTGGGCAATTCTGTTTCTGATTGTTTTGCCTAAGGACACCGGAAGCGTTGCCGGCCAATTGCTTCTTTTGTTGCTTATTCTTTTGAATGTTGGGTTGGTTGCGACTAAGTTGGTTTAATCTACATTCTTCATGCTCCTTCTGAATTCCTCTATTCGTACCTGGTGTGCTTAAACTTAAACCTTCCCTTCTCTGGACATTAACCTTTGCTTGGACTGCTAAATTGATAGATTTTCCCTTACCCTTTGCATTTCCTACATTAATTTCATACGGATCAGGAGAGGGCCTGAATATGACAATGTCCTCTGGGCTATTCCAAGTCCTATTCAGTGGTTGGCCTCTAGAGAACCGGACATCGGTTGTATCAACAGGCGCTTTACTTAACTGTAACAGCCTAGACGTCCTCTGAGAGGCTATCATACTCTCCTTTGGATCGCAAACTTTTAAAGGAACCGAACATGACCCAAATGAAGAGGCTTTCCCCTTAGCACTACTAGCTTGGAGTCTCGGCTCGAGGATCTTTGCCGCTGCTTCCATTATTTGAGCAGCATTTTTGGCAGAGGAAAATCCGTGGTTTTTTATTGGTGATAACAACTTGTGATGAGTGATCGGTAGGGATTTCGCAGACCTAGGAGGTAGGATCTCTGTCTGAAACCTCTCTATTGGGCTGCTCGGCATCTTTTGAGCCCTCGACTCCACTGGCTTCCTAATATAACCTTCACCCCTCTTAATCAAATGATTGAATGGGTCATTTTTGCTGAATTCGGGGCTTCTTTTGAGGCTATGGCTGTCTCGAAGCAATCGTCGGTCGAAAAAGGGAGTGGAATAGGGTTCTGAAACATTCGATACAGGCATTGAATCTAAACCCATAAGCCTGGCGACTACTCCAGGTACTTTAGTCCCATTTCCATCCTCGTCGGTAACAGAAGATGCACAGCTGTAATCGCTACTTCCTTTGATGCTTGATACAGCGATGTTATCACCTTCGTCAACCTGGAAATAACAGTATAAGTGAACAGGACTGACTAATGGATACTATAATAAACTGTACTAATGTGACCCAAAAACAGTAACAGCCGCATGCCTATTTGGCCAGGGCACTCTCCTTGAATAGCAATTGAACAAAATCTCTAGCAGAGCCAAGCAGGCCCAAAAGTATAGTTGATGCCTAATTGGCACGGCTTTGGAGCCAAACTAAAAATCTAGATGCAGCATCTGAACCCAAAAGCACAAACGTCAGTTTGAAGCTTAAGCTTCTAGCATGTGAGAATCTGCTGACAGAATTTAAATACGAAAGGATTTAGCGCTTCCGCAAAAAGCTCCAATAGAACAACAGCACTTCTGAGGAGCTCCAGTAGACTGCAAACTTTGAAAACTCACCAAACAAAACCGAGTAGTCGGCAAATTGTCTTCACTTCTCTTTCCTTGTTTCGTGCCCTCTGAAAGATCAAACCATAGCATAAGGAAAAATGATAGAGCTAAACACAACCCCTCTTGATAAATCAACGTCAAACTTACACTAAAATAAAGGATCATAGTGAATAAAAATTACCAGGTGACACATTTGAGAACAGTTTCTTTCGAGATTTCCTGTTCCAATCAAACAAATGGAAGAATCCGCCGCTCTTCGAGCCTCCCTTTTCCGCTCCCATTCTCAGTCCACACTTCAGTACACTTCAGTCCCAGCCTATTTTACTTACACTGTCGTAATCTCCTCCACATTTGCAAAGAAAAGGTGCGACCCGTTTCAGAATCACCAAAAAGGCCCATAAAATCCCTACAAAGGCCACAAATTAATCATACCACAAGGAGCCTGATCCACTATCATACACCTAATATTTCTCCAATCTAGTACATATAATCAGAAAAACCAATGGAAAAATCCAACAATAATAGCATGGTATGCTAATCTAGCCAGAAAATTTTATAAAAAAGGGATTAACACCTAGTTCTAACTATAACAAAACATTAAACTTCATTTTTTTTTTTTTTATTTCCAAACCATTTCGCCTCAATCAACAAAACTACAAGCAAAAACAAGTACCATCTACTCCTTCGGCACGTCTCGTGCTACAAAACCCTAGAGTCCCAAAACTCTACTAACCGATTTCCCAAGGGGAGCCCCCTAAGCAAAGATTCACTAACCTCGAGAAAGGGAGAGGATCAACCAAAGTGCCCTAGGAGATCCAGGGTCCTTCTTCGCCCAACTCACTACGATCGGAGCTCGATCTAGGGTTAGGGTTTTGCGTCCGCGATTCGTGGGGGACGAGGAGAGAGAGAGGAGGAGGAGGAGGAGGAGTTCGAAACCATTAACGAGGAGAGAGAGAGAGAGAGCGAGAGAGAGTGGGGATTGGGGCATTTAATTGTTTACAGTTGCTGGAGCTATAAATCGAAAAAATGATTTTTTTTTTTGAAAAAAAAAAGAGAAAAACAACAAAAACCCAACGGCTCTTTTGGGCGAGGGAGGAGATCCATTTCAAATTCCGAACGGTTCAGTGCGGGATTTCTCGCATCAGACTTCCCGCATATAAATCTAATATGCGGGGACAAATCTGTCCGCTGGTGATCTTCACTGAACGGACATGAAGTGCCTCTACATAGAAAGCCGTATGGGAACGTTCGAGAATTAGCTTCGTCCGAGGAGGCGAGGGGATTAGTGAGGACTCAGATTCGCTGTTGGACCCGAACAGCGAGTTTCACCTATTTGCAACGTGGAAGCTTCCTATTGGCTACAAGTATAAAAACGCCAATCAATAATTTCCACGTGGCGGAATACTGTTCCATGCGTTCGTCCGAACTCACCACACCTACCTTTCTCGCGGACTCTAATTAAATTGGTTAATTACACCGGTAGTCCCTAATACTCGCATCAATTTTCACTTGAGTCCCGAATTTTTTATTTTTGCAATTGAGTCCCTAATCTCTTGATTTTATTACAATTATATCCCAACCGTTAAAAAAACTGTTAAATTAACGGAATCGCCACGTCAGCGTCTATTTGGCAACCTTGTGCATGTCAATTAGGTCCCTAAAAATAAAAATTCAAAATTTTAAATTTAAATTCAAAAATAATATTAAAATTAAAATTTTAAACTAATAAGAAATTAGAATTTTGAATTTGAATATAAAGCTGAATTAAAATTTTAAATTGAAATTGAAATTTTAAATTTAAACTTTTAATTGAATCTATATTTTGAATTCAAACCTAAAATTTTGACTTTGATTTTGATATTTCAATTTACATTTATAATGAAAGTTTTGAAACCGAAATTTAAATTTAAAATTTGAATTTAAATTTAAAATCATATTTAAAATTTTGATTTTAAATTTTAAATTTGAATTCAAAATTTAAATTTGAATTTAAGATTTGATTTCAATTCTATTTGAATTTAAACTTCGAATTCAAATTCACATTTTGAATTTGAAATTTCAAATCGAAGTTTGAAATTAAATTAGAATTTAGAATTCCAAATACGAATTTGAATTTAAAATTAAAAATTAAAAATTAACTACAAAATCGGAATTTGAATTCCAATTTAAATTTGAATCCAAAATCAAAATTTTAATTTAAAATTTAAATCTTTAAATTAAATTTTTTTTGAATTTATAAATTTAATGGGTTAATTACACCTAGGGGTGGCAATCCAGCTCGTTGTTCGTGAGCCAACTCATGTTTGGCTCGAAATGAGCTCGAGATCGGCTCACTCGTTTAGTAAACGAGCTGAACACGAGCTGGATTTTTCGATTCGTTTAATAAACGAGCCGAACACGAGCTAGGGTCAGCTCGCTCGTGTTCGGCTCGACAACAGCTCGATTATATTTATTTTATATTAATATAATTTTTATATATTATATATATTAAATATAAAATACAGATTATTAATTTTAAATTTTTTAGTCCAACTTTAAAAAAAAGTTCAGCTTATTTATAAAAAAAAAAAAGGCCCATAGCCTATTTATATACAGAATTCTCCTTTTTCACTCATGGCCCAGGCCCATGAAATAAATTTTACTCTTTCTATTCCTAATCCCTCGTCACGCTCTCCTCGCACACCTTGCCGCCTCGCCCTCTTCATCCGCACCTCCGCCTCTCCCAATCCTCTTCTCCCTTCCCCGTTTCTTCCCCCATCCTCTCCTTCTCCTACCCATTGCCGCATCGCCTTCCTCTCTGCTATAGCAAGGACGCCTTCGTCCACGACATCTGCGATCCGTGCCCTTGGCCGCGCCTCATGCCACGCAGCCGCCCTCTGCCTCTTCCTTTCCCTCCCCTCCTTCGACACCCGCCCCTCCGCCCGCTCCCTTAACGCCCTCCTCTTCGCCCTCCTCCGCAACCGCCACCCCTGCCTCACCGCCGCTGTCTTTCGCCGCTATGATTCTTCCTCCCCTTCATGCTAGCCACGAGCTCGAGCCAAACACGAGCCAGCTCAAATAAGTTGCGAGCCGATCACAAGCCGGAGTTTTCGAGCTCGTGACGGGCTTGAGTCGAACACGAGCCGATCTTGAAGACGACGAGCCGAGCTCGAGCTGGCTCGAGCTCGCTCGAGCTCGGCTCGTTTACAACCCTAATTACACCATTGGTTCTCAACCTTTGCACCGTTTTTCAATTTGGTCCCCAACCTTTTTTTTTTTTGCAATCTGCTGACACAGCGCCACCGTAATGCTGACACGACGCCTCCGTGGCGCTGACATGGAGCCTCCGTGGCACTGACATGGTGCTGACGTGCATTTTTCGTCAACTTTAACAGCTATCTAACGGCTGGGACTTTATTGAAATGAAATCAAGAGATTAGGGACTTGATTGTAAAAAAAAAAAATTGGGGACTAAATTGAAAAATAGTGTAAAGGTTAGGGACCATTGGTATAATTAACCTTTTAAATTTAAAATCATATTCAAAATTTTGATTTTAAAATTTAAAATTAAATACAAAATTGGAATTTGAATTCCAATTTAAATTTGAATTCAAAATCAAAATTTAAATTTAAAATTTAAATCTTAAATTAAAATTTTTTTTGAATTTATAAATTTAATGGGTTAATTACACCATTGGTCGCAACCTTTACATCGTTTTTCAATTTGGTCCCCAATTTTTTTTTTTTTGCAATTTGCTGACACAGCGCCACCGTGGCGCTGACATGACGCCTCCGGGGCACTGATATGCGCCTCCGTGGCACTGACATGGTGCTGACGTGGCATTTTTCGTCAATTTTAACAGCTATCTAACGACTAGGACTTAATTGAAATAAAATCAAGATTAGGGACTTGATTGCAAAAAAAAAAGATTGGGGATCAAACTAAAAAATAGTGTAAAGGTTAGGGACCATTAGTGTAATTAACCCTAATTAAATAGGTTGGATTCGGGTTAAGATCCAAAAAATTCCAAAATCGATAAGACATGGGCAATACTATTATTATGAGAAAATGCAATATAAATATATTCACGAATACAATATAATATTTGCAATTTTATTGAAAAATGCAAAAGCATATTTTTCTAATTTTTTTTCCGTCTAATCATGTTAAGTAGCCCTTAAAGACCAAACTAAGGCTAAGAGACGAGAGACAGGTTTTGGTTAATAATAAACCTTTTTACTTTGAATTCCGTGGGTAGAGCATGGTTTTTTTAAAATTATTAACCGTATATGAGTTAATAACACTCTATAATTACTAGCTAATAATAGTGCGAAAGTATATAACAATATATACTTAATTTTTTATGTTTTGATAAATAATTTATTGTGATGTGTGAGACGTAATATTATATATAAAAATAATTAAAAAAAATTTATCGTATTTTTTTAACCAACCGTAAGGTGATTTTTTTTTAGGAAGAGTATGAGTGTGACCAATAAATATTCTGCCGTTTAGGCTACATATAATTTAATTTAGTTATTACCTTCAAAACAACCCATGAACAAAAGAAAAAAATCCTGGCCCAAACGCAACAAAGTGTTGCAATAATTAATGGAAGTTGATTAACAGGCTTGACTTGATGATGATAAGTCAAATTGATTTGTTTTATGTTGACCAAACTAATCAATTTAAACATTAAACATAACCAAATTAAATTAAAAGCATATTCAAAATCCAAATTAATAAATATATACTATCCTTAACAAAAAAAAATCTCTCTCCCTCTACCATCATCTATGTATATATATATATGAGTTGAGCTGGAATGTTATCAGTAGCAAATGGGCTCTATTGCCATACATTTNAACAAAAAAAAAAAAAAAACTATATAAAATGCATGCCATCACAAAATCTCTCTCCCTCTACCATCATCTATGTATATATATATATGAGTTGAGCTGGAATGTTATCAGTAGCAAATGGGCTCTATTGCCATACATTTATTTTCGATGATAGAGTCTCTAAATCGACGATCGGTATCGTTAAACATAATTTATACTACTTGAAGGATCTAAAAATTAATTTTCAAATCTTTTCGACATCATTGATTTAATTATCCGGGTTTCAAAATTTATAATTTTAATGGCCGATATGAGGCGTCTTCTCGTTTAACGGTATAAAGCTATTCAAATCAATTAAATTTTGGTTAAAATATTTTTTAAATTATTTAAAACAAATCTATATCCTCGATCTTAATTACAAAATTTGTACCGTTACTTTTTAGAGGATATACATTTTCAGCCGTTCATTTTTATGTCCACTTGATGGACAAAAGAATAATATTAGAAAAACATAAAATTTAGTTTCTAGATACTTCAAGTGGTATAGGTTATATTCAACCGCGCTAATAGTCAATTTGAAGACTCCGTCATTGAAAACAAATAGGGGACAATAAAGTCCGATTGCTATCGATAGCATTCCAGTTCAACTCTCTCTATATATATAACAAATCAGGTATATATACTGTAAGAAAATACAAAAATACGCACACAAAAAAAGGGAAAAAAACCTAACATAAACTTCTTTAGCATCTCATTGCATATATTGTATCCAAGATCTTTGACGCTGCAGCTTTATCTCCTGATAAAACCTCGCTATAAACTCCTCGGCCCTCAAATCAATCTCACATTCCAACCCATTCTCATCATTTTCATGATCACAATCATGATCATAATCATCATCATACTCTTCTTCGTGATCTCTACTTTCCGCGTCGCCATAACCGATGAATCGGAGGCCGCCGTCGTCAAACTGATGATGATCAGCTGCAGGAGGAGCAATGCAGGGGATGATCCGCGGGAGCAGCAGCTGCCACCGCGCCGATGGGGTCTTGAGACGGAACGTGGGGGTCTCGTCGAAGGAGAATTCGCGCTCGCCACCGCCGTAGCGGAGGCAGTCGCGGACACTCCGCCGCCCTGCGGGCTTGAGGGCGAGGCGGAGGTCGAGGAACGCGCCGCCCTTTCGCGCCCACAGCAGTGCCAGGCGCAGGACCCGCCATGCGCGTGCCCCGAACCCCGCCGTGTTAACCTTTCTCATCGCAATTGATGATATATAATGAAAGAATAAGAGGGGTTATATATAGAGAGAGAGAGAGGAAAATACATGTAACTTTGTACGCGTTAACGAGAAACATATATTATTGTTAATGTTATTAGTATTATTATTATAGAAATATTTTGTAGTGTGAGGTGGAGCACATGGATACACACACGGTTTGTTTTGTTATTAGTGTAAGGGAGAGGTGTGTTTTAGCACGCAAATTAAGTGTTGTTTCTCAGAAATGCCATTGGATGCTTCCTTTCTATGGTGAAGCAATAACAAGGTAAATTGCTTGATGTTACAGATGTTGTTTCACTTCTTTAGCTAGGGTTAGTGAAAAGTTTCCGAACTGTGGACCATTTTGAATTAGCTGTATAAATTTTTAATATTTTGATTTTACTATCAAATCTTTTAGTTTGCTTGATTCTAATAAGCCGACGGCAGCTTCACTTCAAAATTTGAATTCGTTGTTTGTTTTTGTAGATTTTATTCGTAAATTATATTCAACTCAATATTGTTATTCATTAACGTAAATAATTAGTTTAAATTTTGAAGTCGAAATACTGTTGAGTGACTCAAGCTAAATAAATTAAAAGATTGGATAGTGAAGTCAAAATTTTGAATATTTGGATAAACGATTCAAAATAAACGTTTTTACCGAAAAATAGCGGTTATGAAAGAACTGTTTGTTTTCCTGTAAGCTAAATTCTGAAATGACTTTTCTGTGATGAGAAAGAAAACTAAACTTATGACGAGTGAAAAAGAAAAATATATATTGAATTTTTCTACTATAGTGGAGTGTTTAAGTTTGTAGTAGACTTGTACTCCAATGCCAACTTTAGACAACCTTAGATATATGAAGAAACTATTAAAATTGTATAGATGAGCATATAATTTATTTCGTGTCAGAATATTAAAAATTTATTCTAATTTGTAAATTTTCGTTCGAATCTCAACACTGAATCTGAGCGGCTAGTTTGCAACTATAAACATTCCGAAAATTTTGGTAATGTTCAACACCACTTTAAACCTTTAATTTTCCTATGCAAGTTAACCCCAAAATTACTGTTTAAACCAGATAGATAAGGTGAATTTTCCAGGGTGGGTAATTTGGGAAAATTGAGAATTAAATGGAAACACGGGAGTCGCATTCCCCTGTTATATAAAGCAGGAATCAGTTAGGAAGCTTCTTAATTTCTTTCTCTTTTTTTCTCCTATACTTTACTTAGTCAATAAGATTGATCTACCAACATTTTAAATTTTATTTTAGCATGTCTATATATATATATATAGAGAGAGAGAGAGAGAGAGAGAGCATACTTGATTGAGCTCCCAACCGCGTAATATTACTAGTGCAAGCTAAAAAACAGGAGGACTGAATTATAAAAATTCCTATTGCATTTTAGTTTCAGTCTCAATTATTTTTATATTAAAATAATTACTATATCTATTTTTTTAAAAAAATTGATAAAATAAACACACTCTTAGCTGTTGCATAGCAGACTAGTTGTTGCTGCATTCCGTATCGTCCGAATGCTGATTGACTACTGGCTTGCCAGTTTTTCTGGTGATATATTTCAATGCGACTTGAAACCTGGATTTTGGAGTTATATGCATGCAGCTGAGAATTAATTAGGACACTGAAATGCAGCAACGAAAACTTTGCTGTAATCCGGCTTTTCCTACCTGTCATTCCTGAGAAAATACGAGAGCAGTTGGTTTCTGAAAAACTTTGTGAGATCGCAGTATTTAAAGTAATTCTATATGTAAAATATAATATGGTTAAACTTCTTAATCTGACTTATAGCATTTTAAACCGTCACTAGACGCAAGAGTTTAAAAGTTAAGCGTGTTAGGACAAAAAGTTCTAGTCCTAAGATGGGTGACCTTCTGAAAAGTTGGAGCATCACAAAACTCACAGAAAATTATTTTTTAAAAAATAATTATAGAAAACTAGTTTTTTTTATAGTTTTGGTTCTTCTGGATAAAAACTTTAAAAAAATCATGAAATCTAGAAAAGAAAATTTAGAAATATATATATATTTGAAAACAAAATAGACCAAATATATTTTTCCAGCCAGAAAACTGATTTATGAAAATTTCCTCTCTTTTTGAAATCCAAACACCTCTCAGAAACAGAACAATTTGACTGCGCTTAGAGAGACAGAGAGAGAGAGAGAGAGAGCCATCAATAATTTAAATTCATCACCATTTCTTCTTTTTTCGACTCAGAACCCTGCAGGCATTTCATTCAAAGGTAGAGCCTGATTATAATACATGTTTTGGAGAAAAAAAAAATATTAGCACAACCCCACACAAATATTTTTTAAAAAAGGGGGAAAAGAAATAGAAATAAATCTAAAATCAACATAGGAGAAGACAAGATAGTTGCCAAATCTTCGCTGATTTACGTCAAAAGGTGTCATAGTGCCTGGGCTACTACAACAGCTTACAGCATGAGCTATTACAACAGCTTACAGCAAAATCCAGATAAGTGGCAAATAAGAAGGCTTTTTGGGCTGCTTCTGATAGCTATTTCTGTAAAACACTTCTCCAAAACAACTTAACTACCTGTATGCAGGAATAACAATCTCATTATAAAATATTGCTAGAGGAAAAAGCTGACAACATAGAACTGAACAAAAGTATTCGTATCCAGTATCTCAGACAGCGAGAAACGATCAAATTTAGACCTCACCTCGTATGTTAGTCCTCTTAGCCTTTGAACTGCCACTCTCGACGGCACATGGGGCAATGCGGCGCAGGGGTCTGAGAGTTCACCCACTTGAGTATGCAGTGAAGATGGAATGCATGGTTGCAGGCGCCCCAAATGAGCGGGCAATCATCGCCGGGGAATTTACAATCCGGGCAGCATCCATCGAACGCCATCCTGCAGATCCCGCATGTCTCATCCTGCGCGTCCCACGTCCAGGAAGCCACCGCATGCCATTGAAGAATCTTGACCTTCATGTTTTCTGCATGGGAACAGGGCATAGATGTTTCAGCAGCTAATTAATTCGCCCCACTGAAGCTTCTACAGAATTGAAAACAAGCACCATCAGGTTTTTCGTTTATATCCTTCAGCACCTTCCAGATGCAGCGTAAGTGCCAACAGCCATTAAAAAAATTCTGCAATCTTAATTAGGAATTTGACACCACCATGCCATAAATCAGAAAATGAGACAATCTGAAACTCTTTAATTCTGTTTGTAAATTTACCTGATATTTCCACTCTTAGCTAAAAAACCACTATTGTGCTATTTCCTCATCTAAAAGTACATGCATTAATGAAGCAGATCAACGGTAAGGTCCTTTGTTGTTAACCAAGAAAAGTATTAACTAAATTGCATTTCCTTGTTCATCAAGAAAAAAAAAAAAAAATGTGATAAGGGTTTGATTTATATTGTGAGCTCTTGTATTCATTTCTAGCGAAAAATGTGATTAACCAAGTATCTAGCTGATTGCGTGGATCTCCAACTATAAGGTTACAACTTCAAGGAGACTCAATATCAGTTGTTTTCCAAAATTTAGAATCTCCTTCCCCAAATTAGACTTCCCAAAGCCGGATTGTGATTAAAGTCATGCATCTGATGCAAAGTAGTGCCTCCTTTTAAAAGCTGCTTTTTAATGTTATTTTCTCTATCATCTATACTATGCACCAATGCATGCAAGGGATAGTAAAGATCAGTGCTTGAAGTCGTCAAAAATTGAACTTTCCTTCCAAGAGAAACTTCAAGAAGAACGAGTTGCTTATCAACTTACAAGAACTACAGAATTACTATGAAGATAGAAAATATACAATATCAAGTTGGCGAAGACACATTCCAAATGCTGCTAGATGAACTTTTATAGTGGTAATGAAACAGGTAAAGAGCAATTTGTCCATTGAAAACTGTATAGACTGCGATAAAGTGTAACTTTATTTTTTGTGCTATCAAACACCGTAATATAATTAAGAAAAAAACAGCCAAACTCAAAACGATCACAATATATCAAAATCAGCAGGATTAAGGCTAAGGTCATGGGTTTTTGAGTCCCAGTGAGGGGATTAGCACACTTGAAACCTTCAAAAGGTTACTAAAATGTATGAAAGCATTGCAACAATATTAGTATATTACGTATCAAAGAACAAAGAACAGTAGATAGTCCAAATTAATAATAATATGTGTTTTGATTCCATAAAAGGGACAAGCAATTTACATCAGTTTCTGTAACAGTATTATAAGTACTATGAACCCCAAAATGTAATAAAAAACAAAAATTTTAGTAAAGCAAGCAATCGAACTATATGCTCCCCAAGTAAACATATGATACTAATAATGCAATTTTATGGGTCCAAAGTCGAGTTTTTTCTTTCAGTGTCTATACCTTTAACAAGTTCTTAATTGTAAATCCTATCAAATTTCCTGTCAAATTTAACCCTAATCGCCATCACCTACAAGACGGGTTACTAAAAATACCGAGACCACTATTTGCAATTAACCTAGAAATTAATCACATAAATTAATACCATTAAATCCATCGAATTCAAATTACAAACTATGGAGGTACTAAACTTGAAGGGAAAAACAAAAAGAAAAAAAAAATGGTCCGCTGAGGCAAAGAATCGAACAGTTGGCGTGCGTGTTCTTTTACATCGAACCCCAATTAAGAGGAAGCAATGAGAAGTGGAAAAAGGGAAAGGACTACGCACCCGCGAGATTAGGGTTTAGATTAGGGAGATGAGGTCCTAGATTCGGAGAAGACGACGAAGTGCAAGGGGCTTTTGTGAACTTTTCTCAAAAAAATAGAAGAGAGAGATAGAGAGAGAGAGAGAGAGAGAGGGAGAGAGAGGTTAGGAATAGTGGAGGGGTCGAGATCGGGGTGCGGGGTTGGGTTCGAGCTCGATCATTGTAACGATCGTGATTTGGGTTAACGGGCTTAGACTCAGGTGAATGGGAGGCCGGTTAAGTGAGCCGGAGTCGGCGACGAGACATCTCTCGCTGCCGACTCTAGTAAGTACACGTGAACTGGGCAACGGAAGGTAAAAATGCACGGAGACCCCTCAGCTATATGAGTTTTTGGAAGACCCCTCAACTTGCTTAACTTGATCGCAACCTCATAACGTCTTTTTTTCTTGTAAAAAAGAATCAATTATATTTTAGCAAGTAAAACTAGACCAATCAATGTTTCATTACTACTATAATTATTATATTTTTAAAAGTTTTTAACTTAACAATATATAAAAGTTTAAATAAATAATTTTAAAAAGTTGAGAGGGTCTTCATTATAAAAAAAAGAGAGTTGAGGAGCCTTATTTCAAAATGGCATATAGTTGAATTTGAATTTGATTGCCCGAGTCATACAGTGAACAGTATGCAAATTTCCTACAACCCTGTGTGTAGAAAGTTCGTCCGACCGCTGATTTTTTGCATAATTAATTTGCACCGTCCAATAAAATCCAGAGACGGGATCAATCCCGCATATAGTTAATCCATGGGATTGTGCCCAATATGAACCCAAGAGAATGCATGAAACGAAAGTGTCATATTTCTTTTTTTTTTTTCCCTTTTTTCATAAGAAATAACAAGTTGCCTGAATTTTGCTTGTCTGGTTAAGATATAATTTCTATAATAATTTCGAGAGAGGACAAAGAAATATATCTACATATCTACGCATGTTTTCATCCAAAAGTTTTTTACTCCAAAAGTTATTACACATCTCCTATATACTTAGGGATGCAAACGGATTCGGATTGGTGGAGCTCCCGCCCCGATCCGCCCCGACGGGATAGTAAATGGAAGAAAATAAATAAATTCGGGCAGGAAACGGAGTAAATTTTACGATTCGAGACGGATTCGGAGCAAGAAACGGGAGAAATTTTGCCCGAATTCGTCCCGAAAATTATTTATATTTTAAAAAAATATTCTTAAAAAATAATATATTTACAAAAAATTTTAAAATACAAATAAAATAGTACTCTCATTTCTAATGTATTTGAAACTTATGAATTTTGTTTTGAATTGTGATTGATATTTTTGATTTTTATATTTGATATTGTTAAATTATATATATAATATTATTAACAATTATTAATTTATATTTTATAAAATATTAATAATATTATAATTTTATAAAAAATATTAGTTGGCATAGCGGATTCAGAGCGCCGGGGGGAGGTGGGTTATGAAGCGGGACGGATTATGGGATATATTTTTTAACCTGTCACGAATTCGGGACTGGAGGCGGGGCGGAATTTTGCTAGTTAGGGCGAGAGGCAGGGCGGGGTGGGAGGCAGGGCGGGGCTCCCGCCCCAGATCCGCCCCGTTTGCATCCCTATATATACTTCTCCTCGAAATCTTTTTCGTTTTAATCAACTATCTCTAATGCAGGAAAAATTTTAGAATGCAACGGGTATATTAGTGACGTGGCGTAACAAACCAATCAAATTAATCTTTTTAAGAATATATGTCCCATCATGATTGTAAAAAAATATTTTTATTGTATTTTTGTTTGAAAGAAGAAATATGATTGGCTTGTTATTGATGACGTGGTACAAGTGTGACAGTGTAGAATCCCTCCTAATGCAGGTGGCAAAAGTCGCGTTGGATTTTCTCTTCTTCTACTCCAAGTCTTCAACTATTGGTGTGTTATCACAAAATAGATGGATGAAATTTTTTGCAGTAGATCAGAAATACACTGTAAGAAAAAAAATTGAAAAAAAAAATAACCAAACTCTCTTTTTTTATAAATAGTATGGATATAGATTAGCAAATAATTATCTCAACAAAATGCAAGAGATTTGATAAAGATATATATAATACACAATTAATTAAAATATAGTGCTCCTAAAAAAAATAAATATTTTTTATCATAATACGATCGGTACACAATTTGTTTCATGATAGATACACATCAATGTGACATACGACATCCTATATATATTATACACGCATCGACACAACACAACATATCCTGTGTCGTACCATACAATTAAATTTCTCGACACGATTCTATACTATGGTAATCTTTGCCTCAAGGATAAAAAATTAATTAAAAAAAAGTGGGAACAAAGCCTTTCTTCCAACGATGGATCTAACTAAAGCAAACTCCTCACAACACATACTTTATTGACAAAAAAATTAAAGTCACTTCCACCACTTGTTAGTTATTAACTGATAATCCATTGGCCCAAATATACCGAGCAAAAATATATAGGATTAATTACATATAAGTTTCTACGAATACAGTAAATTATAAATATATTTTATAAAATTTAATTTTTTTATATATTATTTCTGTAAAAATTCTAATATTTTTAAACACGTTTCCGTCGTTAAAAAAATTTAATTAATCATAAATTAAATACTTAATTTTAATTAATTTACGAAATAATTTGATATTTTTACCTCTCTTATATTATACTGTTGTGATTTTTAAAAAGATATATTTGTGATGATAAAATTAAAAATATAATCAATTTTTTAAGGATAACAAATCAGAGAAATATATTTGAAAATATTAGAATTTTTATAAAAATAATACATAAAAATTAAATTTTGTAGAAATATATTTATAATTACTATATTTGTAGGGACCAATATGCATTTAATCTAAATGTTTAAGTCTTTCTTTTTTACTATTAGATACCTAATCTTTATATTTTATTTCAGTTAGATCTTAAATTCACATTAATTTTGATAAAATAGATCTTATCGATTCCAATGAAGTTATGTCCACTTAAATAGATCATGATCATCATCCGATAACCTGCAGTCAATCTCAACACTAAATTTTGTCAAATTTTTTAGAAAAATTAAGTGGCATATTATGCTCGACGTTAAAAATGTTCAAATGCTTAAAAAGAAAAACAACAATACTCGACGCTAAAAATGTCAAATGCTTAAAAAAAAAAAAACAATAATACGCATCATTTGCAAGGTCAAAATAATGGTAGGCATCTAGGACGGCACTAAAGGAAGATGATGAGACTGAGCGTAATGCTAATGAGTGGGCATATAAGAGAAGAGATTAGTATCATTAGCATATAAGAGAAGAGATTAGTAGACCTGGCAAACGGACGGATTAAATAACTCACGGGCGGATCATTGTACTCGCGAGTAATTTGGATATGGGTAAAATTTACCAGCAAATTTTTTGATAGCCAACATCATTATCCATACCCGCCCGCGGATGGGTGGGTATGCGGGTTATCCGTAATTTTTTTTCTTTTTTTTTCTTATATTTTCTAAATTCAAAATATATATAGATAAGTTTTGAAAATATAACATAACTCATTATTTAAAATATCATAACATACAATAAAAATATTTAAAGTCTTAGAGCTTAAAAATTTCGTAATATAAAAGATGTGATAAGAAATTAAAAATAAAATTTTTAGAATGGATAAATAAAAATATTTTTTTAATTAAGAAAATATATTTTGTAATTATACGATATATGTGCGGTTACCCGTAGATACCCGCGGGTTATCCAAAATGGCCATTGGCCACAATTTAATGGTACCCAACCGTTTTATCTGTAATTTTTTTGGTTGAAAAAGTTAGTACTCATATCCGCAAATTTGCAGGTAACCCGTGGGTATGGGTCGAGATTGTCAGGTCTAGAGATTAGGGACCAAAAAAAAAAGGAGTGAAAAGATTAGGACATAATATTTTTGAAAATTGATGTGGATCTCACTGAATAAATTAGTGTATGAGCAATAGTGTAATAAATTCTACAAATTAAGAATCATATTGCAAAAAAAAAAATAAAATTAAGAATCAACATAAAATATTGGGTAAAGGTTGCGGCCCAATTGTTCATCCAATTTTTAAAGAAGATATGATTTTAATTAGTAGAATTTAGGAATTATAAAATGATCTCTTTTTGATAAGGTTTCAAAAAGTTCATTTCTAGTATAATAATCATTTATTTACAATTTGCTATTTTTGATTCAGAATCAAAATTACTATTTTAAAATTAAAATATCGCTTGACTAACTAAAATGAAATAAATTAAAAAACTAAACAGTAATATTAAAATATTAAATAATTTTAAATAATTAATTCAGAATAATCTATAATCCAGATAAGAATCCATAATTCAGATAAATTTAGCATATTTTTACCTCATAAAAATTCACACCTCCTTTTTTTATGTACAAAAATAGAGGCACATTACTAAAATAATATTTTTTACTACTTTTTTAAGAAAAGCTATCTCATTGTAAATAAAGAAATAGGAAATTTAAAGTGCTTTTTGTGGTGCTTATATTTTTCTAACTTTTTGTTTCAGAAACGCGTATATATACTTCAAAACTCTTTGTTTCAATCCTTTTCGCCAATAAATACAATTCAAAATGTTAAATTCAAACTCAAAAAAGAAAAAAAACTAAGACGGTGATAAAATCAAATGAGAGCACGGCGATCGATTAAAAAAAACCGTTACAAAAGATTATACATCCGAAGAACTCTACGATACGATGCAGCCATAATTAACGCCCACAATACCTCGGTAAATTACGGGAATGCCACTCCTCGTCGTCGTCCTCCTCGTCGTTCGCTTACCAGCCATGGATGATCTCGGAGCACTTCTCCTTGATCCACCGAAAGCCCCTGCGGAACGTCGCCTTCACCCTCCCCTCCGCCGCGTACGCCTTGTAGCTCGCCACGCGCCTCCGCCGCCTCATCTCGGGGTCGCCGAAGCACCAGATCGTCGAGGCCGCCGAAGCCGTACGCGCGGGGCTCGCCGCGGTCGTAGTCGTAGTAGTAGTGGCCGGATCCGCGGGCGAGGTCGCTGCTGCGGTGCGGGGCGCGATCGAAATCCGCCATTAAAGGAGGGGGCGAGAAGCGGATCTGTGGATGAGCGAGAGAGGGCGAAAGGGGAAAGGGGGATGGGGCACGGGAGAGGGGTGGAGTTTCCCTTAATCTAGGGTTTCATCACTTTTTAGGGTTTTTTTCCATTAATTAATAAAGAGGAGGAGGAGGAGGAGGAGGAGGAGGAGGAGTGGGGGACGACGCGAAAATAAATAAATAAATAAATAAAAATAAAAATAAAATTGGATGGGGTTCGCGCACTTCACCGTGTCAGGGGAAAGCAATGGGCGTTTTTTCGTTTCTTTACGTGAGTGCCATTAATGAGGTGGTAAAGGGAGGGGCATGTTTTAGGTGCTCTATAATTGCTAAAAAAACAAAATATTAATAATATAATAATATATTTTATTTTATCTTATTTTTTGATTGATTATTTATTTTTAAAAACTTTGGTTTACTCGTCAGTTTGTAATTTTTTAATTTTAAAATTTGAATGTGTTTTATATTTTTATAAATTTAACTGATATATTTTATATAATTTATATAACTTTAAATTTTATTAAAATTAAATGGTTAATTTAAATGTTGTACATGAAAAATAATCAAATAACTTAAATTAATAAACTAAAAGATTGGTACTAAAATTTAAAAATTAAACAGTTGAATTAAAATAGTCTATTATTTAGATAAATTTTATATATTTTTATTTTTATATGACAGCATCATGACATCTATACTTTTTTTTCTCATTTTTTAGGGTGACATGTATAAGTTTGTTAACACAAACTCCACCGCAAATTGCCGGACTAATGCTGTAGTCCTTATATGATAAGATATGTAGCAGTATCTGATGCACCTACACTTTTTTTAGGATTTTTTTTGTATTTTATCTCCTTAAAAATATTATTTTTATAAATAGTCTTAGGCTTAGTTTGGTATTGAGATCTATCTAATGCTGTTAGATAAAATAGAGTTGAGAAAAAATATATAGGGATATACTTCTGCGTTCTTCGATAGTACCGCAAAAAATATATCGTAACCGACTAATCGCAATATGCAGAACGCAATATTACATACGGAAATAAACAGGATATTTTTCCATCGTCATTTCGCGCCGCACGTAACGCAATCTCACCGCAATCACAAACGAAACCTTACTAATTTTATAATTATAATAATTTTGGTTCTATTCATGCCACGCAGCGTCCACGTAAGAGCTACGCGAGGTATGGAATAAGTTGAATACAGTAATTTATTCACCGTATCTAGACACGGTGAATGATTCACCGTATCTAGTGTATTGTATTACATATATGAATACGGGATGGATATAACCATTAAATACGGTGAATCATTCACTGTGTTTGAATACGATGAATAATTCAGCGTGTTCAACTTACTACTCAGCCCCCAGCCTGTCCTATTCGGGTGGCGCACCGGGAATAAATCTAAAAATATAATTATAAAATTGATAAGACTATTTGTAAAAAAATATATACATATAAGGTAGCCAAATACAATTTGTTTTTTTAAAAAAATTAATAATTTTGAAGCGAGTCAGAAAAATTTTCAGACCGGAGACATCACGTACTTATTGTCTGTCACTTTATTAGTGTGTTAATCATGCTTTGTTTTAATTAAAAATTGGACAAGTCGGCGTTTGATTGTTGACCGCCGCTTTGTTTCTGTTCCGAAAATTAGTAGAGAGCAATTATGTGGCCATAATAAAGAGCATAAAAGAAGAAGAACACTTTGTGAGAAGAATGCCCCCTTTTTTTTTTTCTTTTTCTTTTTTTTGTTGGTATTTACGTAATAGAGAAGCATGTATTGCAGAAAAACATTACATATTATATTCTTACATAATATTGTAACAAAATTTAAGAAAACATTTTATTCCCATCTACTTCAAAATAAGAGAGCTAATACTTTGAGAATAAATGCAAACACTAAAGTACATAATCTAATAATTAATAGCAATTCAATTAACATTCTTGATCTTTGCTTATATTTCTACAATAATTGAATTCGCAATAAATGATCTTCATTTATGTGGTATACAAGTTCTCTCTTACTTCTTTTTTAATTTTTTTCCCCTAAAATTCTCTTTCTACACAATACACACACACAATATATATATATATATATATATATATATATATATATAGATAGAGAGAGATGAGGGAGAGAGAGAGAGAGTTGAGCTAAAATATATACGATAGCAAACAAGCGCCGTTGCACCCATTTATTTTCGATGATAGAGTCCTCCAAATCGACGATCCGACACCGTTGATCATGGTCTAATACCGCTGAAATATTTAGAAATCAAATCAAATCTTTCGGCATCATTTGCCTAATGATCAAAGGTTTTAAATTTGTAATTTTAATAGTCGGATATGAGAGTTTTCTCGTTTAACGCGTAAAGATATTCAATCAATTGAATTTTTTTTAGAAAATTCTTTTAAACTATTTAAAAAGATGATTACTCTCGATCTTGTATTCAGATTCCTATCATATTTTTTAAAGAATTATTTATTTTTAGCCGTTTATTTTATGTCCACTGATGGATAAGAGAACTACATCGGAAATGTATGAAATTTAATTCTAAACTTCAAGTGGTTTTAATTTAAGATCAATTGTTTCAAACGATGCTGATTGTCGATTTGGAGGCTCCATTATCGAAAACAAATGGGTGACAACGGAGTTCGTTTACTATCGATAGTATTCTAGCTCAAGTATAATATATATATATATATATATATATTCAATTTGGGTCTGTCGACAAGACCATTTTTCGCGCGGGAAAATTAGCGCCCATTTTTTCTTTCCGTACGAAAAATTTTAAATATAAGAAAAAATAGAAATAAAACAGTAATCAATACGTAAGTTCTCATTAACAGATTATAGATGTGAAAATCCTAAAATATAAATTTTTTATATTTAATTTCAAAAGTAATTTTCTATAACAAGATTACGAGTAGAAATCCTATAAAAGATATTTTTATTTTAGTTTTAAATATCTTTTTTAGATATTATCTATTTAATTTCAAAATATATTTTTTAAGATAAAGGATTTTATTTTTCTATTTAATTTCAAAAATTTATTTCTAACAGATTTTATTTTTCTATTTAATTTCAAAATAATATTTGCATTAGGATTATTGTTAACTATTTATCATTTAAAGCATATCTTTCTTATAGCGTGATTTATTATTTTTAAATTTTTTAGATAAATATTTAGGCAATCATATAAAATTCGGCTAAAATTAAAAATAATTTAAAAAAAATTAAACTTTTTAATAATTATTACGGGCATTTGCACGTACATTTTACTAGTATATTTATATATTATATAATATATATATATATATATATAGTATATATATATATATATATATGAGTTGATCTAGGATATTGTTCAGTATATCCCCATGTTGCTTTCACGTTTTTAGCCATTGGATCTACTTTTTTATTACAAAATAGCCTTGGATCAAACACTATTCCCCTACACACACCTACCATCACCTACCCCATCATCTCAACCTCACATCTCTCCATGCAAGGGCCAAAAACACACAAGTATCACTTGGGTGATACTTGTAAAAGTATTTCTAAAGCATATATATATATATATATAATATAATTAGGCTGGAATACTATTAATAGATAAATGTTTTTTTTGCTATCAAGTTTTTAACCCTTTGATGAAAAATTGTAGGGTTAGGATTTATTAGTCGGTTAGAGTTGAGTGGTCCCCCTAGTGTTGAGTGGTCCCCATTAGGTTATAGTATTTAATTTAATGGTTAGAAATAATGAAAAAAGTTTGATCCAAAGCTAAAAATGGTAGCAACATTAGGATTTTGCGCTACTAATAGTAACCAGTCAACATATATATTATATATATATATAGAATTAGGCTGGAATACTATTAATAGTTAAACGTTCTTTTTGCTATCAAGTTTTTAACCCTTGGATGAAAATTGTAGGTCATGATGATATTAGAGTCGGCTTAGAGTTGAGTGGTTCCCTTAGGGTTGAGTGTGTCCCCACTGGGTTATAGTATTTAATCCATGAGTTAGAAATAATGAAAGAGTTGACCAAAGGCTAAAAATGTAGTAACTATGGGATTTTGCTACTAATAGTAGCAGTACAACTAACTCTCTCTCTCTCTCTCTCTCTCTCTTCTTCTTCTAATATATATATATAATATATATATATATATATATATATATATTAATTGAGGTCCTATGCTTTTAAAAGTAAAGTTATGGGCTTGTGAGTTTTTAGATTAGAATTAAGAGATATGCCGTTAGATGATGTGGGCCCCATGGGTTAAGTGGTGGTGTTGGTGAAATTAATAATTAATGGTTGAAAATGATCCAAGAAGTAGATTTAACGTAAAAAATTACAGCCACTAAATGCTGTGATATTTTACAAGACCATAGCTAGACTTGCTATATATATATATATATATTGAGCTACCTATGCTTTTTTAAAGTACCAAGTTATTGGTGCTGTAAGTTTTTAGCCCTTGATTAATAGATATACGATTAGGATGATGTCGGCCCCTTGGGTTAAGAGGGGGTTGGTTAATGTATATCTAATGTGATGAAAAGATCAAAGACGTAATCTAATGGTAAAATATTCATAGCCAAAGTGCTTGGTTGGCTTTTACAAGCACCTAGCCGGACTATATTATATATATATTTATATTAATACTATTATATTATATATATATAATATATTAAATATTATATATTATATATATATAATATAATAATTATATAGGCGTGGATCTACTATATAGTAACTACAATTTTTTACTATCAAGTTTTTTAACCTTGATAAAATTGTGTTAGTGTTAGGATGATATTAGTCGGTTAGAGTGATGTGGTCCCCTAGGGTTGAGTGGTCTTTTCCTGGGTTATAGTATTTAATCCAATGGTTAGAAATAATAAAAAAGATTGTTGATCATAGGGATCGTTGGCGTTAACCATTAATCCCAAAGTCGAGCCTGTTAGAATATTGCAACCAATTCACTTAAAGCGTACAGAAACAGCGCAGGGGTGTCGAGTTGCTGAACTCGGCCACCTGGCCTCTAGCCACTTTCGAACATGACTTGGCGCCAATCCCATCCTCACGCCATTTTGAACATGACTCGGCTATCAATGGCCTCCGCCCACAGGCGGTGGATATGGCCCAATTTACGCCAATATATCCCCTACAGCACCTGCCAAATTTGCAGCATCAGGAAATCGACACCAGTGACCTCTGGTTGTACCACTCTGTCGGCACTATTGCCGCTTACCATTATCCCAAAAGCTCGACTCGCTGTCTAGACTACGAAAATCATTACTTCTAGGCTGTTGGTGCTGCACGCATGTATGCAACTCGCAGTGTAGTTGCAAATGCGATCAGGCTCAATTTCTTTGTTTGTTCTAGCTGTTGTTGACGTTCACTGCCTGCAGTTTCCAACTAAAAGGAAGGTTCAAATGCTGTAGTTGGTGAACTAACATCCCAATTGGCGTATGTTCCTGATGCCTAGTACCGTTGGTGACCGGATAGCACTCACCACAAATAACAATTAATAAATCTATGATAAATAATAAAATAAAATAAATGAGCTACATAAATAAAATAATATAATGTTATAGGTAAATTAAAAATATTGTAAATAAACTAGTTACTAATAAAAATTTTTTAAGACAAAAAGAGCTTTGTGCGCAATAAATTAAATTTTTAATTTTATTTTATTTAAAATTAATATTAGTTTTTTTAACAATTTTTATAGAATGTGATGTGTATGTTAATTTAATAAGTTTTAATTAATTGAATTTTATTTGATAAAATAATATGAGGAGAATCGTTTTTATATATATATTATATATACTATAATATATATATATTAGGCTGGAATTTTACTATTAATAGCTAAACACAACTGCTTTTTACTATTCAAGCTTTTTAACCCTGTGAATAAAATTGTGTTAGTGTTAGGATGATATTAGGTCTGGAGAGTGATTGGCCCCTAGGGTTGAGTGGTCTTTTTCACTGGGTTATAGTATTTAATCCAATGGTTAGAAATAATAAAAAGAGTTGATCATTCGGATCGTGTGGCGTTAACCATTAATCCCAAAGCTCGAGCCTGTTAAAATATGCAACCAATTCACTTAAAGCGTACAGAAACAGCGCCACGGGTGCGATTGCTGACTCGGCCCACTGGCCTACTAGCCACTTCGAACATGACTTGGTCCAACCCATCCTCACGCCATTTTGAACATGACTCGGCTATCATGGCCTCCCGCCCACAGGGCGGTGGATACTGGCCCAATTTACGCCAATATCTCCCCTTACAGCACCTGCCACATATTTGCAGATCAGGAAATCGACCCGTGACCTCTGGCTCTGTACCACCCTCCCTGTCGAGCCATCTATTGGCGCTTACCATTAATCCCAAAAGCTCGACTCGCTCGTCTAGACTACGCCAACAACTTACTTCAGGCTGTTGGTTGCACGCATCTATGCAACTCCAGTGTAGTTGCAAATGCGCTCAGGCTCAATTTCTTTGTTTGCTTCTAGCTGTAGTTGACGCTTCAACTGCCTGCCCTGCAGTTCAACTAAAAGGAAGGTTCAAATGCTGTAGTTGGTCGAAACTAACATCCCAATTGGCCGTATGTTCCTATGACTTGCCTAGTACCGTTGTGTGACCGGATAGGCACTCACCCAGCAAATTAACAATTACATAAATCTTAATGATAAATAATTTAGACCTCATTTAATAAATTTAACATAATAGTAGTCGTTATTATAGGGTTGAAGAGACTCAAAAATACTTCGGTCTAATCACTAAACTCGCCATACTATAAATTTTTAGACAAACAACAGCTGCCTTGCCACAAAATTTAATTTTTTTAATTTACTTTTCTATCTTCAAAATACTCAAATATAGCTTGTGTCTAAACATTGTTCTGTACTAGGAATGATGGATAGCGTGCTATGTTCAATTTAATAAGTTTTAATCTAATTTGTAATTATTAATTTGATAAAATAAATGGAGCCGCCGATGCGTTGTTAATTTTAAAGTTTGATTTACATATTAAAATTAAATAAATTAAAAATTTTAAATGTGTCGATTAATAAGTTGAAGAATATTATATATATCTACTTATTTATTTATAAATAGTAAATTTAAATGATTAATAAACTTATACAATTATCTTATGTTTAGTGAAGGTAATCTCACCACTCTATCTGAAAAGGTGACAAAATTCACAAATACAACTATCAGTTTCATATTACCAAACAGAAGAAATGTAACTGCAGCAGTTGCAACTGCATAAAACCAAACAGACTAGGTGTAGTTACAACTGCAGCATTTGTAACTGCATGTATTTCCAACTACACTGTTTCTGCAACTACATCCAACCAAACAGCCCTTTAAAGCGTATAGAAACAGCGCCCACGGGTCTCGATTGTGACTCGGCCCACCTGGCCTCACGCCACTTCGAACATGACTCGGCCCAACCCAGCCTCACGCCATTTCGAACATGACTCGGCCTACATGGCCTCCCGCCACAGGGCAGGATGCTGGCCCATTTACGCCAATAGATCCAAAGGCTAAAAAACTGGTAGCAATAATGAAATTTTGCTACTAATAGTAGCCCAGTCCAACTCTCTCTCTCTCTCTCTCTCTCTCTCTCTCTCTCTCTCTCTCTATATATATATATATATATATATATATATATAGAGTATATATAGAGTCCGGCTACAGTGCTTGTTAAAGCACCAAACACTTGGTGCTTGTAAATTTTCTACCATTAGATCTACGCATTTGATCATTTTCACCCGTTAGATTATACTATTCAACCAACCACCCACTCAACCCTAGGGGGTCCACATCATCCTAACCGCACATCCCTTAATTCAAGGGTCGAAAACTTACAAGCACTAATGACTTGGTATTTTTAAAAATATAGGAGCTCAATTCTATATATATATATATATATATATATATAATACTTGTTGATGGAGTGTTGACGTATATGCCCATTAAAACATATCCAAATTTGCAAGTTGTGACTTGTGACCGTGACACATTTTGTTTCCCCACAAGCAAAATTAAGTTCATGATTTCGACTGTTTATTTATTTTTATTTAAAAAAAATGCGTGGAGACTCCCTTAACTTTATGGTATTTTGCAACATATATATATATATATAGAGAGAGAGAGAGCTAAGCTCATCTGCTTTTGAAAATATGGGAGCCTCCGTATTTGTAAGTTATTTTTAATGATAGGACATCCGATTCGGCGATCGGTTCCGTTAGACATGATCTACGCTGTTCGAACTACCTAGAAACCAAATTTCATAATTTTTTTGATTTCGTCTGTCTAGTAAACGAGTAGCTTCAAAATGAGCGGCTGAAAATGAAAATTTCATAAAAAAGTGATAAAGGACTCAAATTTTAAATCGGAAGTATTAGTCTTACTATTGATGTTAAGTAGAATTTTCTATTAAATTTTCATCTAATTTGGATACTTCTACACCGTTAAACTTATAAACATGCCACATCGGCCATTAAAATAGTCATTTTTAAGACCTTTTGATCGCTTGGTAAATGATGTCAAAAAATTATAAAATTTGGTTTCTAAATAGTTCAAATAGGGTAGATTATACTTAACGGAGCCAATAGTCGAATTGGATTTCCTATCATCGAAAACAACTTACAAGCACGAAGGTCTCCGTACTTTCGAAAGTACAAGAGACTTACTATATATATATAGTTTGAAAGTAATATAACATACTACTCGTTTCATTTATTTTTTTAGAAATAAACTTGGTTGAAAATGTGAATCAACTAAAATTCGAATTTGAAATCTTTGGTACCAACCACCTAGTACTTTACCACTTGCGCTAGAGCCTTTCGGTACATACTCGACAATGTTAATATTTTTAATCTACACCGCTTCAACTTCTATTTTTTATTTAAATTATTCTAGTTATTTGACTTAAAAGTTTTATTAAACTAAATAGCCCAATTAGCTATTATTTGTTAAATTAATTTAATTCTACTAGTTAAGGTGCGCGTGCAAAACTAGCTTCACACAAAAAAACAAATTAGAAAAAAATTACTTATATATTTTTAAAAATTTGACTGTGTTTGTAAAATAAATATATTTAATTTAATTATGATTATCTAATTTGTTATAGGAATAAGGAAAATGGTAGTAGATTTTGTGGTTTATCTCTTAAATTTAGGTAGATTAGAAAAGAATAAATTGTTTAAGTTAAAAATTTTATTTGATTGTAATCATCTAATTTGATAAAAAAAAATTGGAAGAATTATAGTCGATTAGTTAAAGTTTGATTTATTAAAATTAAAATTAATTTCAAATCTTAAATTGCATTAGTATATAATTTTTAAAAAATTATTTTATATAACAGTTATTTTAAGTATAGATCTATTTTGAGAGTGAAACTAGTATTATAATAGAAAACTTTATTTATAGTATATAATATATATTTACTACAAAGTGATTAAATTGTTAAATTTATCAAAATTATATTAATAATAATAAAATTCTCAATTTTTTAGTTAAAATTACTTAATTTTAAAAAATAATTTAGAAGATATCAATTTTTAAAAAAATTGCTAATGAGGTGAATTTAGAATCAGCAATAGTTGAGGGGTTCCCATGCATTTTTATTTTTTAATTAATTAACTTTATTCCACCGCTCTGACTCGTGTTTGGATCAGCTGTATTGGTAACTTCATCAAATACCACTCAAACCCACTAATCGGATGACACGTGTCCAAATCTTTAAAGTCTCCTCAACGCTCTGTGGCCTTTTGAAGTTGACGTGTCGTATCCGCTTCCCCTAGCAAACAATAATTTAGAAATTTCTACGTGCGCCCGGTGTATTCTTACACTTTATGCACCGGTAAATGTGGTGATCAACATTCTTAAATCCTTTGTGCAACACTGCTTGTATGCTCAAATATACTTAGAATATATTTCTTCAATTTATTTATCATATGATATTTTGTAATTTATGAGTGTAGCAAATATCAATAATAGACATGTATTTAATTATCTTTTTTGAATCTTTATTTGGATGTATATGAAACTTTATTAGATGGAATTGAGCTCTATGTTTTTAATAAAAGTACCAAGTAAAATACAAAATAATGTTTTCCGATAAAAAAAAAAAAGGTATGATTTTAAAGGTCTATAAAATTTTGATAATGCGGTGTTCCGTATGCGTGGATAGACCGGGTGCACGGACCAATTCCTCCCAGCGTTTTGGACCATCCACGCAATATCAGACCATCAACGCCGTCAAAATCTACAACTTGCCCGAAAAGAACGGCCACGATGGACTCATTCCTCTAAGAATCCGGTCTACAGGACGCAGCGGGGGAGGGGAGATGGGGAGGAAAAAAATCGCGTTACATATCCCGCTCTATTGTGACACTGACACGTGGGCCCCGCACCTGTGGGCCCCACGCGTCGATCTCATCCGGGTCGCATAAAAGATTGCGGTGAGGAACCGCCGCGCCCGCGTTTGCGTAAGACCACATCCGCACCGTCAAACACGGGGGCGTACGGAACGCCAACGGCCCCGATTGGATTGGAGCCGCGCATACTTTTCCCCGTCCCAAGATTTTCTCCGCCTGCGACGACGATATCTCTCTCTATATCGCCGTAAGGAACGAGGGGAGGAGAGAGAAAGAGGAGAGAGAGAGAGAGAGAGCGCGAGGCGTCGTCCTCATTTTCCAAAATTAGGGCTTCAATGTCGTCGTCGTCGTCGTCGTCGTCGTCTTCGTCTTCGTCGTCTCCTCTCTCCCGCTCGCGTACGTGGAAACCCTAGAAATTTCACTACGAGAACGGGTGGGTTGGAGATCGCCTCTAGATTCTCGGCTTGCCCCGATCCCTTTTCTGGCCATGCGACCCTGGCCCGCCGAGATCTCCGCCTCGAGAGAGGAAACCCTAGATTCGATTCAAAACACTAGCGTGTTCCAGATCGTTCGATTCGATTGCTCCCATGCCGACCGAGACTCATAGCCCCTCCACCAGGGGGCTTCTCTGCAACGCCGTCGCCGGTGCCTCCGCTGGTGACTTTTTAGGCTTTGTTTCTTTCGGATTTGTTTGATATCTTCGACTTTTGCTGTGTTTTGGTTTCGAATTTCGGTGCAGTGAGAGAATTATGGATCGAATTTGGGTGCTTATGTAGGGGTTATTGCTGCTACGTTTGTTTGCCCGTTGGACGTGATCAAAACGAGGTTTCAAGTCCATGGATTGCCTAATCTTGAGGGCAGCAGAGTTAAAGGTGAGAACTTGGCTCTATTTTTTTTTCCCTTTTTTTTTAAGAGAAGCAATTTAGGAAATTTACATGCTAAATAGTATATTCTAGCTATTCTACTTTCTGATTGTTTCATCATGTTGCAGTTGTTAGCTATNCATCAATGTTTTCCTCCCCCTTTCTTTAAGAGAAGCAATTTAGGAAATTTACATGCTAAATAGTATATTCTAGCTATTCTACTTTCTGATTGTTTCATCATGTTGCAGTTGTTAGCTATGCAGTTTCTTGTTCCTTATATTAGGGTTTGGTTGTCGGAGACCACAAAATTTAGGAGTTTGTTCATGTTTACTTATTAATTGATAGTTCCATCATTTCTTAATCTAGCTAGTGTATTTATGATGCAAAGAAGAAAGGCACCAACCTAAATAAAACTCAATTATGGAAAATCTTATGGTGTTTAGCTTCAAAATTGCCACTTTATATGAACTACTACTACACATGCAGACAGTAGATCACATGAACATGAGATTGCATAGCTATTATGAGCATTTGAAAGTTTGTTTGCCAGTATCCTCTATTGATATGTTGTTTGTAAATGCTTAAGACTGCAAAATAGGGCAGTACCTCAGCTTCCATTTATAAAAACAGAGAAGTAAGTGGGAAAAGTAAGAAGCAGAATGGAGAAAGAAAGAGGAAATACCAAAAATTTGCTGTAGTTGACAAGAGAAACTAAACAAGGAAAAAAGCACAAGAGGGGGAATCAAAGGAAAGGGTCTTGCTATTTAACCATAGGAGGAAGAAGAAAATGGGTGAAATAGATGGAATGCACGCCAGCAAGGATACTATTGATATGTAGTGGTTTCTTATCAGATTAGGCCAGAAGAGATTGAGAGAATATGGAAGAGCGAAATAGGGATTTGATTAGACAAAAAATATACATAGAAGGCATCTCTATGAAGTACGAACACTCTAGCTTGGGTGCCGATTAGATGAGTCAATCGGTTAGTTGGATGGTTGAGCGAGTAACTAGACATTTGGCCCTGATACCTGGAAGTTTTGATCATGGAAACCTTTCATACTTCAAATGCATCACTTATGCCTTATCTTTCCTTTCAGGGAATTGTATCATGAACTTATTAGAAACCTGCATTAGACAGGGTAACCCTTTCCCCACTTCTATATTGTAAGAGAAGAGAAGATTATGAAAATTTAAGGTGGTTTTAGGATATATTTATTTGAATATTATGAAAATTTAAGATAGTTTTCGGATATAGTTGTTTAGAAGGTCCTTTCACTTGAAAGAGGGAAAAGAAGGCATCTTTCACACTAAGGGCGTGTTTGGTTCGAAGTTGGAGTCGGAATAGGAATCGGAATCAAAATAAACTGGAATCGGAATAACTCATTACCTAATTCTGTTTGGTTCATTACCTGAATCGGAATCAGAATAAATCATTCCCATTGTCGGTGTTTGGTTCAGGTGGATATAAAAAATGTAATCAAATTAATATAGTAACATTATCTTGATTTGAGCTAGAATACTATCGGTAGCAAACAGGCTCCGTTGCCACCTATTTGTTTTCGATGATGGAGCCTCCAAATCGACGATCGGCACCGTTGAACATGATCTATACCACTTGAAGTGTTTAGAAGTCAAATTTCAAACCTTTTCGACATCATTTGTCTAATGATCAAAGAGTTTCAAAATTTATAATTTTAATGGTCGATATGAGGCGTTTTCTTGTTTAACGGCGTAAAGATATCCAAATCAATTGAATTTTTGTTAGAAAATTCTTTAAACTATTTAAATCAAGATCTATACTCTTGATCTTGACTACAAGACTCCTATCATCATTTTTTAAAGAATATTCATTTTCAACCGTTCATTTTTATGTCCACTTGATGAATAAGAGAACAATATTGAAAATGTATGAAATTTGATTTCTAAACACTTTAAGTGATATAGATCATGTTCAACGGTGCCGATCGTCGATTTGGAGGCTCTATCATTGAAAACAAATGAGTGGCAACGGAGCCCGTTTGCTACCGATAGTATTCTAGCTCAACTCACATTATCTTTATAATATATTAATTTAAATTCATATTAAAAATTAAATATTAAAATTTACATCAAAATTTTGAAATAATGTCAAAATTTTAAATCTATTTTTTTTAAAAAAGTTAAACTTTGAAGTTGAGTGGATAATTCAAAATATGAAACTAAATTTTGATTTATTCAAATTCAAACTTAAAATTACAATTTAAATTTTTAATTTGAATTCATAAATTTAATTTAAGTTTGAAATAAAATTTGAATAAAACTTTATATAAATTAAAATTTAATTTAAATTCAAATTCATAAGTTAGATTCGAAATACGTGATTTAATCTTAATTTTTAATTTAAGTTCAAATTAAAATATAAAATCATATATTTAATTTTTAAATTTTAACTCATATTTTAATTAAAAAAGTTGAAAAAATAAATTTAATTGGAATAAATATCTATTCCATCCGGATTCAACTTCCAATCCGGCCTCCTAGGCGGGATTGAAAAAAAAGGTGATTGGAGGATTCCCATTCCACTCGGGAATCGGAATCGGAATCGGAATGGGACTCCCGCGTACCAAACTCCCACAAACGGATTCACCCATTCCGATTCTGATTCCAGGGTGAAAAAGAAGCCAACCAAACACGCCCTAAAAGAGGTCAGTCATTCCTTAGGAGGTGATACCATTCTATCAACCTTCAATGGAGGAGATCCTACCAATTCTACTTTTAGTGATTGGCAATGCTCTACATATTTTTGAAACCAAGAGGATATCCCACACTATTAAAGTCTAAAAGTCTATTACTCCACATCATCATTAGACAATGTCTATCAACACTTTTATGGTGGTTAATTAACTACTGAAGATATTAGAGCTTTCTTGATAGTTATTAATTTGGGAGTGAAAAATTATTGAATGAATTTGAATAGCATCATGTTCTGATTTTTGCTTTCATAGGTTATCAACCTGAACTTGACTCGGAGACTCCTTTGTCCATAAACAAAATAGTTGGCTTTCCACCTTTTGAATAACTAGCTGCTGTATTAGGGAGTTAATATTACTAAGTCGGACCAGATTGTAATCCAATACTTTTATAGTTCTCCTCCAGTGGGAGGATTCTAATCTTTGTTCTTATTATACATTCCTACTAGCAAATTTTCACTTTTCCAACATGTGTCAACATTCCTCGTTGAAGGAGGCAAGCTTTGTACTTTATATGTACCCATGTACCCAGTGTTAATCTATTTATCGACTGAGTGGTTTTTCTGCAATTTTTGAGAAGACTGAATTGACCTTTACTGGGAAGCTCAAATTCACTGTAAGTGATTAGGCATGAGGTCTATCTGTCCATTTTTTGATGAATGGATTGCAATATGTGATACACTGAATTCTGGTTTTTAGGAGGATCCTTAGTCGCTAGATATATTCCCATGCATTCTCTATGATAGTAGTGTTTCCAGGCTATTGCATATTCAGCTCACAGGGGACAATGCATGGTTACAGATGGTGAGTTTAATTCGAGCATATACTGCTTAAGTTTGGGAGTCTTATGAAATTTTGGTTTCGTGGTAATTATTTAGACTCTCTTTTTTTTTTTTTTTTGTCATTCTCTACCTTGTTTGAGATCATCTATCGTCCTCTCTTTCCCTTCTTGTGTAATTTTTAGATTCTAATCAGTGCTTGTGCTATAGCTTGTAACTTATGAGTGTTGGTCATGCTCTGCTTTTATTGTTAAATAAGATGTTTATCTTTTTTTTTTTCTTTCTAAGTAATCTCCGTTACATAACAAGTAACTTACACAAACTACACAAACTGTCTATATCACCAGGAAGTCTCATAATTGGGAGCTTAGAGCAAATAATCCAAAAGGAAGGCGTGCGTGGCATGTATAGGGGCCTTTCACCAACTATATTGGCGTTACTTCCCAATTGGGCGGTGAGTTTCTTGTTTTCGTAGTTACTCTTATCATATTTTGCTGCCAGCCAAGATATTTTTTTCTTAGTTTTCAGGAGCAGACCTGTTCATTTTCATGTGAACTTGCAAAGAATTGTGCCAATAGAATAGTCTATATGGCAAAATTGAAAATTTTCTCTGCCACTGTGTGATACTGAGCGAACATCTTATGCTTGTTACAGTGTGTGCTTCTTTGGGGTCTTGAGCTTAATAAAATCTATTGGACTCAGACATGGGTTTATCTAAAGAAGAACCATAGCACGGATAGTGTCAAGGAGAATATATCAAAAATCTTTTCTCCCAAGAGATATTTCATATTTTACTTTATCTTTTTCACCTTGGATGCATATCATCTTGGTTAACACCAGCTATTTAATTGTTCTACCTTTCTTCTTCTTCTTTTTTTTCTCTTTTTTGGCATCTTGGATTGTGAGATGATCAACTGAGCTCAGTTGATTACAACAAGACTTTTTGAGTCTAACACTCTGAAATTAACATGGCCGTAGAAAAAATTATAGCCTTTTCTTAGTTTGAATTTACTTTTAGTCAACTTTTTAGTATGAAAAACAATAGATACAAAAGATGGAAGGGCATCTCTTTCTTTTTAATAATTCTGGTCAGCTTAAATACTATTTTCTGTTTTGTAACTTCTAGAGCATTTGATTGGTTGCATCCTCTCTGCTGGTCAGTTTACAGCTTGTGTTAAACTGGCGGCTGCTACTTTTGTGTTCTAAGACTACTCATTGCCTCTGAATACGCAGGTCTATTTTACTGTGTATGAGCAGCTCAAAAGCTTGCTTTCTTCAAGTGGTTAGTCTATTCAATTATCTTTTGGTCACTGCTGAGAAACATCTTTTAGACTTACCTTACAATGAGATTAACTTTAATACATATCTGTTTTGTTAAACCTTCTGTGATTCTGTAGATGGGAGCCACCAACTTTCTATAGGTGCCAACATGATTGCTGCATCTGGCGCTGGAGCTGCAACAACAATTGCTACAAATCCACTTTGGGTTGTGAAGACAAGGTTTCAGGTATATGTCATTCTCTGTAGGTTTTTTTAAATTTTTTTTTTTTATATCCTCCCAATCCTTGAATGTTAGACGAAAGTTATGTTCTCATCAAAATTTTTTTTTTTATTATCAATTATCAAATGATTTGTGTATATAGAAATCATGTATATCAAAATGATGAATGCAGCAGTATTAACAAAAATTATTTGGCATCAGATTTCTGTTGTGGTAACTCTTGTCTGTTTTCTCATTAGACTCAGGGATTGAGATTTGGAGTAGACGTATACAAAGGTACACTGACTGCTTTGAGGAGAATAGCCCGTGAAGAAGGCATCCGGGGATTGTACAGGTTTGTTATTTTTTTAGACAATAAAACATTCAGTATATTACTTTTTACACTGGTTTAGTGGCTGACATGGTGAATTTAACAGTGGTCTTGTGCCTGCCTTAGCGGGTATCAGTCATGTTGCTATCCAGTTTCCAACTTATGAGAAGATTAAACTTTACCTGGCAAAGCAAGGTATTATTCATTTAGCAAGACTATCAATCTTCTTGCTTTTTATATGTTAAAAGAAACTGAAAACTCTTAGCTGGCTATGAGTTTGCTCTTGCAATCCTGATATTTGTTATTGTAGCAGATAACACTTCGGTTGATTCATTAAGTGCTGGTGATGTTGCTCTTGCTTCATCTATCTCAAAAATAGCTGCATCGACATTGACATACCCTCACGAGGTAATTTCACTCAAACCTCATGCGTTTTCACCAAATAAAAGATAAAGAGTTTTCGTAGTTTTGAGTTGGTACCAGTTGAATCTCTTTGTCCGCATAAAAAGTCAAAAGTAATCGGACTTGCTTTGTATGCATGTTATCACATATGTTAGGTGGTTCGCTCAAGGCTCCAGGAACAAGGGTTCCATTCAGCGACGCACTATACGGGCGTAATCGACTGTATAAAGAAAGTGTTTCAGACGGAAGGAATTCCTGGTTTCTACCGCGGCTGTGCGACTAATCTGCTGCGAACCACGCCAGCAGCTGTTATTACTTTCACCAGCTTTGAGATGATCCACAGAACGCTGATCGATTTGTTCCCTCCTGAACCACACACGCAAACCCTCTAATCTTTTAGGTTCTATCCAGAAAAGAAACTGTCTCGGTGAGCCAGGGCCCAAGTTTTTGTTCATTGACGTCTCTTGGGTGCACATTTTGTTTCCATTACTATATTTGCATAGATAAAAATCATATGAAGTAGAGCAATGATTAAGGAAATTAGCTCCAAATTTGTTGAACTGTGATATGGATTGAAGTAGGATTGGCGGTTACACGGAGAACAAAGGAATATCGATAATGACGAAAAATATGTTTGATATATGATCGTGATTTATTTACTCTCTGGTCGAATTCATTTTATAACTTAAAAAAGTGCTAAATAAAGTAATTTCGTATTTATTTGTGCATGAAAGATTGATTTTGTGAATTTGTGTGAAACTAACCAGTCTTGTTTGTGTTTTTTCCTGCACAAACTACGCTAGATTAACTAAGATATAAATTCCAGAGTTCCAACTCCTTGCCAAAAAATGGAAAAGTATATTTCTAGGTTCCACCCCAATACTTGGTATTCACATGTGAGGGACAATGCTTTTATTCACAAGCAGGAGGTTACTGGATTGTTAACCCTAGTTATTTTTATCCTGAGAATACCCAGATATCTGGGTCCATCTTAGCACATCTAAGGTCATCTATAACTGTCTCATTGATCAGTGACAGAGAGGACAACTCCTTTACTTCTAAAATAGGAGCACCGAATAGATGCTTCAAATCATAAATAGGACTCCAAATAGTAAAATAGGAGCACCGAATAGATACTACGGATCAACCGAGGGTCCTTGGACTTTGGGAGGAAAAACAGTATCGCACAAACCTATTATAGCACAGATATAACAGCACAGAGATTATGAGAGCAAAAAGCAACAAGCTTCTATTTTAGCTAAAAAATAATCACTATAAGATTATTGAGCTCAGAACAACAATAAATCAAATAAATTTAATGCATTAAACATAAGCTTTGACAGAATAATCTCACCAACAACTCCCCTCAGCAGCAAAATAAAATCTAAGTTTTGGAGATAAATATTTTCCCTCCCTAATTGGAACTCTCCGACTAAGGAATATCACATTATCATCGCTCATGAAAGTTCCCTAAGAATGTTTGAGAGAAGGGCTCATAAGGGTACCAAAAGAACAATAACTCAATTGTCACATGCTGTTTCTTTTTTTTTTTTCTTCTTTTTCCCTGTTCTTTTGATTCTTTTAATAGAACTAAGGAGAATATACAGAGCACACACACCAAACTAGCTTTGACATATCAAACCTGCAGGAAGGGCAAATAGATGACTTAGTTTAACTGATGCAGATACAACAGAATCACCAACAGATTCAAAAAAGATAGTGATAACAATCCAAAAGCATTATAAGGTGTCGAAAATCGAAAGATTGGGCGTAAAGAGTTATCCAGAACCGTACAAACATATATACAAGTAAAAGCATGGTTTGCCTATATTGAAGAATTCGCTTGTCAACCGATTTGCGAACAATTTAGACCAGATGGGTAGGGGATTTTTTTACAGCATAATAAATGCTAACGACACCATCCTCTTAAATAAAGAAAAGAGATCACACTTGCTAATACAGTTAATATGCACGGTAACAGGCAACTCAACTGTTTTGTACTGATCCTGTGCGCCAGGTCAGGAGATTTTTCATTCATCTTTCGGATGTAATACACGAGGTAGACAATTACCATTCAGCGCAGCATGGTAGACTCTCTTCTCGGCCAGCCCAAGATCTGAAAGGATCAAATCACCCTGCAGAAGAAAAAGAATAAACATTAGATAAGGAATGAAATAACTGCTACTACACATTTCGTCGGACATGTCGGAATAACGGAATTATCAAGACAGTAATAAGACAAATGCACACACATGACGACAGAAGTGGTTTATACTATAGCAATAGAAATGCACATAAGATTTTATCAGTTATTTGCTGTAGTTATATGAGTATATTACTGACAAAGGCCTGCTGATGAGGATAAGAAGGATCATGAGTTATAGGCTTTGTATTATTGAATTAAATATGTACTTCATAGCGCAGTGATATTTCTCTTTAACAAATGATTCTGTAACACTTGCATGACAGAGTGATACATATTACATAGTTCGCAGTAGTAAAATATCAACATTTACGGTACATGATAACTGCTTAATAATCGGAAAAGAATGAAGCACAGTATTCTCTGAATGTTTCTAGAGTTATTATATAAATTGTTTAAGTGGGAATCTTTATTTATTTGGCAATCTGCCTAACCGCCCAAGCACCACCTAGATTAATAAAGGGTCCCCTGTCTACAAATCGCTCTGCTGCCTTGACGATTTGGACTATTGATCAAGACGATTGAAATACTAAGAATAAAGAGGTTTCAAACATATGTTCACAATATCTTGAGTCGTCGAAGTTACAAATATAAAAATTAGATGCGTCAAAAAAAAAAAAAACTTTCTTTTCAAGCCTACTAATAAATCCCAAAGCTCTTTTCAAATCATATTGCAGAAAGAGAGTTGCATTTCCTTATGTCCCTCTCTTGATGAAAAGTAAAGTATCAGTATTCATACCTTAGTAGCCATCAGTCTCCGGACATTGTTAGCATAGAGTTTGGGGTCCTCTTTTTCTTGCTCTGAAGGATAATATACAGGCAGACGGATCACCTCAATATGATTGACGAATTGACAAAGAAGCAAAAACACATGCCGCACCTGCAAGTTTTAAAAGGAAGAAGATGAAACTTGATATATGAACAGGGTAACATGATATAAGAAACCATGATATACTACCGAACAAAGATTTTAAAAACTATTTAAATTGATGGTGTGGGTTCACAAACTTTAAATATCTCCCAATGAAAAACTAAAACTATCAGCTCTGATCTTAAAACTATCATCTGTGATCCACGATTATCTGCGTACAACAAAAGTTTGACTAGCACAAAACTTAGGGGTTCAGAATATGCAGAAAGGCTAAACACACAAAATTCAGCATTAATGTGAAAATTATAAATACTGGTTCAGTAATAATTAGCCCCTTTGACCTAGTATTTTCTCAAGTAAAGCTGATAAAGAATATTTTGGTACTCACAACTTAGCCTATCAGAGTAGAACAAAACTGAATGAGGTGTCTGACTATAATCACACGTTCACGCAACCTTGAAAATGACTAATAAAAACCAACTTTTTAATCTACTAAATAAACTAGACAATTAAAATGGAAGTCCTACTACTTATTTTGTTGGCATGATTAATATCCAATCCTTCTGAGTGTTTGTGGATAAAATCTATCTATATCTTTACATATTGCTAAACAAGCTCAATATAACATCACCTGAGAATGTAAAAAATATTATAAAAAGCCAATAGAGAATGATCTCTTTCATTCTTTGACTAATGCAATTTTATTATTTAAAAGTTCACCGCCAGAATGTACATAGAATTCTTACCCCAGATATGGAATCCCATGCTGGACTGAATCTTTTGTAAGGATATCTTAGAATTACTGGAAGCACTGGGACCTTTGCTAAGAAAGCACCAGTCTTGAATGGAAGAAGATACCCCCCATTTGTTGTTGTGCCCTCTGAAATTTGTAAATCTGGTAGTTAAGGCACAATCTAAACGGGAAAAGAGAAGATATAAAGATAATAAAAGGAGTAATTTAGAATCAAGATGATATATTTCCTTTTAGGTGATGCATTTATAATCCACCTATATGGATATGGGCAAGATTCTACAGATCTTGTAAAGAGCGAAAATCTTATAGTTACTTCGTGGACCTAATGTTCCTTTCCGTAGTCATCACTAATTTTAGGTCGTGGCAGGATTACTTGTGCTACCAAATGAAACAATTATAAGACTTGCATGGGTGTGCTTTGCACATTCCATACACATAAACCAAGATTCCGTCTAATTTAGCAAACTACTTGGCTTGGACATTTCATGTATTAGCTAAGTATTCAAACTTAATGCTCATTGCTCATGGTCAGCCTCAAAAATCTCCTACACATAAACGATCTTCAATCACCAATTGCTCATGGGCTTCAACTCCACCCATTAACTTTTTATCATGCCAGATGATTACTCAGATTAGTTGTTTCTCGTTCACATAAATAAAACCTATAATTGATACTATATTGGAGAAAATGTATTATTCACCATAAAATGCCACAGTTGAATGAATCATGCGGACTTGCTTCCCTCTGAGCTGCATGACCTCCATCAAACTTTAAGCACTTTTGGCACAAAAAAAACATATTTGTTTAGTAAGTTGGTGTTTCATTCTACCAAACATGAAAATTTAAAATTTCAGATGACAGCTGCATTCTCTAGAATATTCAAAATATCAACATAGATTTTATTAGAGGACTCCTTTCTTTATTGGATTGATAATGCTAGAGTTCTAATACCCCAAAATTTGTCCGCAAGCTACATGACTCTTTTATAACTTTGAATAGTTGCATTTCATTATTTAGTCTTCTTCTCCATAGCATCAAAGATATTTCGGTGGTATTTATGCTAACCAAATAACTGCATTGCAGCCAGTTCGTGACGCTGCATTCTAGCAGCATCACAGAATGCCATCACTTTTGCACTTGTAGTCAATGAAATAGATGAATAAGTTCAACATCAATGAAAAAAAAGACCAAATCAAGACAATGAAATAATTAAAACAGCGTAAAAAGATGACTAAATGAGCTGCCAATGAACACTAACCAGGAAAGAGCAACATCATTGGACTAAGCTTGTTTTCATGGGCCTCTCGAATTCTCTCTGTCACAACACCTGCCGGCAGTAAAGGCACTAATTAGTACATGATTATTTTGTAGTAAGGTCATCCAAACAGTAGATAAGTTTATTAGGACATCATTGCCAAGTGAGAATTAATGAGGCATCTAATATTTCTTCTAGTAATATCATATTACACGAATAAACTCATGATGGGCAAAAAATCTTGATAAACACAAAAGAACACAAATTCACCTGAAAGATTCTACAATTTTTTGGAATTCAAATTTACCTGAAACACCTTTGAAGTCAGAAGTTTTAGATTCTCGCTGAACATAGACGCAACCAAGGCATTTGCTACATAAAGAAGCAACAAGAAACCCGTTAGATACATCCAGCTCAATCATGCATTCATGCTCAACATATGCATTAGGATAGATAAGCTTGAAAACGCATCAAACACAGCATGAAACAGTAAGGCCATATAAGGAAGCAAGATTATCTTTAGCCAGATGGTAAATGAGGGCATCACAACTTCATGCCAGATGATAACTTGGCAAAGGGATAGTATAAAGGGTCAATATGAACTTCTATAGAGCGGCAGGACACATGATGGAGATGAAAGTAACTAAGTACACTTCAGATGACTATGCACTGCCCGAACAGTACATAGCGTAACTGATCTGAAATTCAGTGAGCATTCACTGGAAAGATTTTAATCTTGAGCTATTGGCTAAAAATACAACAAATGCACAAAATAAAATTTCAAACAAAAAAGGCGTACTTAATTAATGATTCACATGTTAAAAATTGAGACGCATTTACAATAATATAAATTATGAGCAGCAAATAAAATGCTTGTTACCTGATAAGACCAACTAAGGGAAGCCTAGCCACCGATCTCTTTATCCAGTTTTGTTTAACATGAAAACATGCAAGAACAAAGTCTGATATCGAAATTTGGGATAGCATGCGGCAAAATATAATGAGGATGATAGGAAACTACCTTTGCAACAAAACTTGGAAAGGAAGAAGACATATGATAGAGAATATCCAGATGAGATATGTGATTAGATACAATTACGCCTGGTCTTTCTGATTCCTCAGACAGCTCTCCGCGCTCATCCTGAAAAGAAAAATAAGTGCCTTTTTACACAATAAGAGATGGAAAATCACACTACGAGAATGCTTGGATGCTAGAATTAACTTATTTCACACATCTAAACCTGTTTACTAAAATTTTAGTTGTTAGATAGGTTTTTAATAAGCATGAAAAGATGAATGAAAGTAAGGAGTAATAAGCAATCTAAAGGTTCTAGAATATGATAAATCTCATCATAGGTGAACACTATTTCGAAAAGTAGTGGCACTGATCCACAGAAGAAATATGTGAACAGTGCAACATGCCTACTGAAGGTGGTGCAAGTGCTATCAAAGCAACCTAAAAGTTAGTTAATTCGACACTTTATATGAATAAAAATAATTGTTTATACTGGTAAATTCGAATCTGGAAGGCTTTTGCTTGGACTATTCAAACTATTGAATCTAACTAACTTTGATATGAACTTCTGCAACAGATTAATGATACCTTTCATGAGTTAATCGTGTCCTTCGGAACTAGCCTCATCATTTGAGAGAATTCAAAAAAAAAAAAAAAAAAATGAAAAGCACAAAAACCTTCTGTAATCTCAACATTAATAAGCAAGCGAGCAACTAATCAAGATCTCCCACGAAAAAGGGGGAAAAAGAGACTAAATTTCTCCAAGAACAGCAATGCCATTATGTTACCAATGCAAAAAAGATATCTTTTAGGTATCAAGATCACCAATTCATACCTCCGACCTCAAATCGTACTCGCGGATCCAACAGAACCCAAAGACGAAGAGCATCACCCTCGAGAGGAACCGCCCCGATCGGACCACCACCTCCCTCCTCCACCCCACCATGTGGGCGTAATCCTCTTGCCCATCCTCGCGATTCGGAACGGAGAACAGCGTACATACTCGGCAGATCAAGTAGTACACCACCAGAACAACGATCCCGAGCACCAACCTCAGCGGCACCAGCGTCACCATCGCGATCGCGAGGAGGAGCTTCTCCGCCGCGGGGAGCTCGCCGCGCCCCATCGTCCCGTACGTGTCCCGCCGCACGTAGGGCCCGTACTTCTTGTTGAGCTCCTCCACGCTCTCGGCGATCACTGCGGCGGCGGCGGCGGCGGCGGCGCCGCCGCCGCCATTGGAGGAGGAGGAGGAGGGGTTCGGCTTCAGGAGCGGCCTCTCGTCCTTCGCCCCACTGTCTCCTCCGCCGCCGCCGCCGAGGCCGGGGCAGTCCTCGTGGGCGTCGGCGGATCCGTTAGCGTCACCGCCGCCGAGGACCTTGAGTTCGGACGCCATTGAAGAGCGGAACTCCAAACCCAAACCCAAACCCTAACCCTAACCCTAACCTTAACCCTAGAGGTGATTCGAAAGGGTAGCCATGGGGAAGGGGGGAGAGAGGGAATCTATGGGCACGAGGGAACGGTGATGGGTGATGGGGGTGGTTCGCGAAGGTCGTGGGGGAACGGGATGAGCCGAGGGAACGGGTGACGTGTCCCGATCTCGGCCGTTGATTGGGCCGTGATGAGACGTGCCGGGCGCGTTACGTGCAACTGATGGTGGAGATCGTTATCTCCCTGTGTTATCTCGTATTTTTTTTTTAAAAGTAATAATTATTATTATTATGATAAGATTCGCGATAATAAGAGATATTAAAGAAAGAATCCATTAAATTTGGTTCGGGTCGTTCGGTTCATTATAAAATCGTAAAAAATATTTTTTTATAAAATGTTTTAATATTTTATAGCGTTTAGTTTGTAGAAAATTTTTTTTTCATCAATATTTATTTAATTAGAAAAAATTAATATTTGTTTGATTTAGTGAGAAAAATGAATGTAAAAAAATTTTACTCAGTTTGAGGTTTTATTTTTATTTTTATTTTTACTTTTACTGAAAAATAATAAAACATAAAAATTTTATTTTTTTTTCAAATCCATAAAAATATTTTTATGAAAAAATTATTTTACGTCGAATCAAATAAATAGAAAAATATTTTTCATATCTAAAAATAATTTTTTGATTTGTTCTACACTGAACCAAACGCCCCCTTGATCCGGTGAAATTTGATAATAATACCCTGATTCAAGTGTAATACAAAGTTAATTTTATTTGTGCTCTTTAAAAGTTTACAATAATATATATTTTTTGAATATTTATAAAATCTCTCTTTTATATAAACAATAATAATATTATGTGGATTAACATCTTTACAAAGTCAAATAAAATTTAGAATATAAAATAGTTTATAAGTATATTATAAGTTGATTATGCTGATGATATATCTTAGTAATGACTGAACAATTAAGTATTTAGGGTGCGTTTGATTCGCACTATGAAAAATTACTAGCAATAAAAAAATGTCCGAGAATCTTATTCTTATTCATCCTATTACTAAGAATATGGCATTCCTGTATTTGGTTCGCACGGTTATATTATTTAGTTATATTATTTAAGTTTACAAAAAATATACAATTAATTTATTTATTTTTTTAATTAATTTTAGATAATGCCGCCAAAAATTTCAACATCTTTTTAGAAAAAGGGAGAGAGAACATAGGTTAGAGAGAGAGAGAGAGCATAATTAAAGAAATAGAAAGAGAAATAGAGTCGAGATTAAAGGGAGTGAGAGAGTTGAGATTTTAGAAAAAGAGGGGGAGAGAGAGCTTAGTTTAGAGAGAGAAAAAGAATTGAAGTTTAGAGAGAAAAAAATAAGTTTAGAGAAAGATATTAGGTTAGAGTGTAAAGAAAAATAATACCAACTAGCTGGCGGGTAGGAAGAAAAAAAGAGATTAGACATATTATGATTATCCCAATCCATTAATATGAGGATACCCACCCTCCCTCAAGAAAATGAGATTAATATTTTAGGATGAATCTCATTTTCAAGTAAATCTAATATTACCAACTATATTACTTAACGTGTTTAGTCAAACACCGTTATATTTTTTTATTCCTATTAAATTATTAGAAATTTTAAAAAGATAGCGCGAAACAAACGCACCCATAGAGGGAAAGAATATGCCGCTTTCACTACTGTGTTTATTACTCGGAGGAAACGCTCTCTTTCTACCCAAGCTTTTCATTTAAGAAAAGCACTTTTTGTTTTTATATAAAAAATATCATAAGATTATATTGATGGATTGGTATTCAAACGTACAAATTAAACAAAATAAAAAGACTCGGATAAAATTGAAACGTATTGATAGAATAAACTGTTGATAGAAAGTAAATAGTATTGAAAAGTATTCTCAAAATTTAAGACAAGAAAAACATACATACTGAGCTCATCTCGGCTCACTGATCTCTAGCCCTAAATTTGAATAAATTAGAAGATGTTTTAAGTTTACTAACATCTTATTCTTACCTCTTCTGTTTGAAATTGCGTGACTATTTGGATTAAAATCGGATTCGAATATTCCAATATTGAATTTTGCGAGATATGCTAATGGACAGTTAATGGGTCGACCCGATAAAATATTTGTTCACACTAAGATGTAGACAACTAGACATTGAGAAAAAGACTCATTTTCTTAATACATAAGATGTTGAAAGGTCTATAATAAGGTAATTGGTAGGATGGGGTAAGAAGGACGTTTCGTTATCATGAGAACATGCGAAAATGTTTTTTTTTGAGAAATGGTAGCGAAGCTACCTGCTTCATTCATTAGGCTAAATGAACTAAGCATACATGATGGAGGCAACTAAGGCCTCCTGATGGGTCCTGAAAAAAAAAAAAAAAAAAAAAAAAATGAAAAGCACAAAAACCTTCTGTAATCTCAACATTAATAAGCAAGCGAGCAACTAATCAAGATCTCCCACGAAAAAGGGGGAAAAAGAGACTAAATTTCTCCAAGAACAGCAATGCCATTATGTTACCAATGCAAAAAAGATATCTTTTAGGTATCAAGATCACCAATTCATACCTCCGACCTCAAATCGTACTCGCGGATCCAACAGAACCCAAAGACGAAGAGCATCACCCTCGAGAGGAACCGCCCCGATCGGACCACCACCTCCCTCCTCCACCCCACCATGTGGGCGTAATCCTCTTGCCCATCCTCGCGATTCGGAACGGAGAACAGCGTACATACTCGGCAGATCAAGTAGTACACCACCAGAACAACGATCCCGAGCACCAACCTCAGCGGCACCAGCGTCACCATCGCGATCGNTGGTAGCGAAGCTACCTGCTTCATTCATTAGGCTAAATGAACTAAGCATACATGATGGAGGCAACTAAGGCCTCCTGATGGGTCCTGAAAAAAAAAAAAAAAAAAAAAAAAAAAAAAAAAAAAAAAAAAAAAAAAAAAAAGGTAGACAACTGTGGATAAACCTTACTAAAAACTACTAAAAACGGTCGCCCAATAAGGTACCAAAACAGGGTGCGCGGTCAGAGTCAAAGTGCGTTAGCCCAGTCTTTGATCAAGTACGTGACACGTTCGAAGGCCCGGGCAGCGTTGGGCCGCGTATCGCGAAAAATAATGTTATTACGTTTCGTCCATACCACCCACCAGATTGCCGCTAGATAGGTCAGGCTTTTTGTCCTCAACTCGCCATTATGCATGTTAGCTGTTTCCGTCCAAAGCCGCCTTACATCCCCCGATTCCAAATCGCTTGTATCAGAATTTCCGGCACTGATTAGGAGATATCTGACAAAGACACATTCCCGAAAAAGGTGATCGGTGGTTTCTGGGAATATCGCACAGAACACGCAAAAACTTATCCACTGCGTACCCTCGGCGGATCAACCTGTCCTTGGTAAGTACTCTCTTGCGAAGGAGAATCCAAATGAATAATCTGTTTTTGCTCGGGATTCTTAACCTCCATAGGTGGACATACACGGAGTCTACCCTAAACCCTAAACCCTAAACATGCGAAAATGTTGAAAGGTTCATTTTCGCGGAGTATTGACATTGCGTATTTGACCGTGCGACTTGCTTTTACCTTTTAATGAGACAAAACTATGGTCGCTTGTTGATACTGATAAATAATAATTGAAGTTTGAGATAAAATGAATTATAACTCGTCTATATAACTAAGATCACCTCATCAGCATTCGATCACGCGGCTTGTACTTTTATGTATTCCAGTTCTGCCTCTAATGCTTAAAATGCCTTAAACTGAATATCTATCAAAGTTATAAAATTCTTAGGAGTGTTCTCATATGAGACTAATTAATCTGTGTTTTTTTTTTCTCCATTTACAGGATTACATCTAAAGCAAAAGCTAATGAAAGGAAAATACTACAGAGGAAAAGAAACATTTTGCTCCTCTAGAATGCTGTGTGACAGTAATGTGCTTACTGAATCATCTTAATAATATCAATTTTTGTCTGTGACCAAAGCAGCAATGAGGATCTAATATTCATCTTTTCTAAATGAAAGTATGAAACAATAAGCAGTTAACTGGAGACAATACTTCAGAAACTAGAGAATGAACAGAAGCTGCAACAGATGAACATATGCATGCTCTATCAAAATATGATCATTCTTAGTTCATGATTCCCTTTGAAAGATGCATGCCATAGCTCTAAGTTTGCAAGTAAATAAATTGCAGAGCACATAAACTTTCCTCCAACTGTCAAATAAATTACACAGTAACTATAACAAGCAAGGCACCCATATACGTAGCATTGACAAGGGTGCTTCGGACTGTATAATCTTTTCACATTTCAGGTGCTCTCTCTTGAAGGTTTTTGTAATTAGCGACTCTGTGGCTCCTTTCAAACTCAAAAAGAAAAATGAAAAACGAAAAACCGAAAAAGCATATGGAGTACTATGTGGTTAGTGAAGTAGACAATTGTTTTTTAGTAGATGGAAATAAAATGCAGAAGTAGAGAAAAGGAATACAAGAAATGACTTGAGAACTATACATAGCTTGCTCACAACAGGAATTTTTCAACAGATTCCGATTTTTCATATAAACCCGAGTGGATACAATTACAATACCTCCATCAGATTGTTGAAGTATTAGCAATTTTTCTTGTTCTTGGCATGATATTTAACTTTCTCGAAGCAATCATATTTTGCTTCTAGTATTTCCACTAATTCCATTCATGCACCAAAATTAAAGAGAAAAACACTTTGTGAAACACGTTACGTCAGTCAATGTTTGAAGCAGTAGCTTTTGTGTATTCTTAAGATCCCGTAATTCTCCTGTTTCTTCGTCAGTTTCATTTATCATTTTCACATAACAAGTTATGCTTACATTCATTAATTCTATTTGTTTTCTTAACTGAGATTCTGGATAGGTCATAACACTTTGCCAGGAATGTCCTGCCGCCAGCAAAATAGACAAGTAGAGACTATACGAACATCCACAATTAACTAGGTAATGCTTACCATTTTCTCGAATGGTCATATGACTTCTATAGTCTAGTTTTACAACACAGAAAAACAACAAAAGCTAACTAGACTCGCTTTTACCAAACCACAAAATAACATCAGTTTTCTATCAAGCTTATATACGCAACAAAATGATCTCATATTATTCCTACTCCAATTTGTCGAAATAGAAACAGAATGATAAATTTTGTGCATGTTAATAAATGAATGAGACATAACTATAGCGCCTTATCTCCAATTGTTTATCTCTTTTCAACCCAATTTTATGCAGCACAAAAGCAATACGACAAGTAAGCATACGATCATTAAGTTACAAAGCTCTCGCCCTGACTTTATTTACTAATCCATCCATTTTTTTTTCTCTACTTTCTACTTCCAGAACCAAGTGATTAAACTCATTTGGCCTCTTATAAGCCAGTAAATAAAGCTCACATGCACAAACTAACATAGGTACAGTTTGATCCCCACAATTCCAGGTCGCAAACAGCGCAACATGAAGAACTAATCAAGCATATCCCTAACAAGCTATGATTTTGATATAACACCTAACTTATGCACAGAGTTAAAGAATCACTGTAATGTCATAGCTACAGAATCATAAACCGATGTTATTTAAGCATGCCCATCTATATTTCTCTAATCATCCAATATTATTCAATATACATGAGTTATTATACGAGATTATGTAATTGTTTCTACTCCGGCTCCGACAATTCATTCAAAAGATAGGAGCTTTATCTCTATCAACAGTTTAAAAGAGCTAAAAATCCTGTACCTTAGCATGCTATCCAATTCTTGTGAGTGCTAATGAGCGCCGAAAGAAGACCTGCTGAGGCCATAAGCAGAGGACTCGCTAGAAACCCTTTCGCTTCCCTCACATCTCCAAGCGCCATTAATCCGTCGGCGAGATCCTGGACGATCGAAAGATGCTTAAGAAGCAACTTCTCTCTCAATCTCTTCATCTCCTCCTCCTCCTCTTCGATTCCGTCGCATTTCCCCGACTTTGAGATCGGGGTCTTCGATTCGATCGTAGATCGGATCTTTTTCACTTCTTTCAACTTCAACGCGATGCTCCCCGCGTACCCAACGAGCTCGGCCCACGCGCTGATCCTCTGGAGCCGCGGGGCGAGCTCGGCGGGGATGAGCCCCGCTTTGGCGAGCCACACGAACTGCTCCACGAAGTAGTAGAGGCCCTCGCCGCCGTACGCGGCGGCGGCGAGGAGGCGATCCGCCGCGGAGGGGGCGGCGGCGGAGGGGCAGCGGAGGGCGTTGACGTCCTGGACGAACTTGCCGAGGCGAAAGGCCTTGCGGCTGAGGCCGACGCTGGACTCGAAGGCCTTGAGGCGCGGGGCTAGGGTTCCGGCGCCTGAGGGCGAGGAGAGGGCGATTTTGGCGGCGTAGCGGGCGATCTTGAGGAGCTTGTCGACGCCATCGCGGCGAGCGAGGTAGGCCTCGAGGTGGAGGAGGAAGTCGCGCTCCGCCGCCGCCGCCGCGGCGCGCGGGGGCGGAGGAGGAGGAGGTAATGGTTTAGGGTTTGGGGACGATTGGGATTGATCCGCCATGGACGCGAGGACGAGGACGAGGAAGAGGAGATCGGCGAAGTGGAGACGGGGTTTGGGGTACGTTTTGGGGTAGAGAGGTGTGTTAACTGCGAGGCAGGAAAGTCAGTGAGCAATAATTTGGCTGGATCTTGTGCACCACGTCATCTATGGACCGCCCAATTTCACTCTAGAAAATAATTTTAAAAAAAATTGAAAAACCTAAAAATTTGGTGGGAAAAAAAAAAGAAAAAGAGAGGGAGAGAAGGATATAACAAAACTATCTTAACTTTTTTACCTGTTTTAATCGAATGTAAATAATAATTAATGATAATAGTTTTGCCATGTAACTAAATTTTTTTTATTTTATTTAATTAATAAGATTTTTGTTAAAAAATTATTATTTAATTAAACTATATAATTTATAAGCTGGTTATTTGACATAAAATTTGACCACCTATGGTCAGGTGAATTTCAAATTAAATATAAAAAATTAAATTAAATTGTATTGGAATGAAAAATGGTGTAATGAAACATTAAAAAAATATTTAGTTCATTATTGGAATGAAAATCGAAATGAATATTTGGATTTTGAAAGAGAGTTTTATTTAAGAAAATAGTGTGATAGAGGAAGAAACAAGGAAGGTGTTTATGCAAATAGGTTTTAAACGGTTTACTCTTGAATGAATCAATTCGGAGTTTAAAACCGAATTGAAGTATAAATGGATTGCGTCATTCTCATCCCAGACAAGAATGAAAATCAAAATTTAATTTCTATAAAATAAATAATAATTACCAATATCAATGTATCTTTTTTTGATTCATGTCTCAAATAGGTGAGCTAAAAAATTCCTAAAAAATTATAAAATAACTGAAAAAGAAAAAAAATGATTGGATGAATTAAGACATGTTTGGTAAACTTAAAATGTAAGATTAAAAAAAAAAAAAAGGAATTCAAAGAAGTAAAACAAAAGATGCTACTCCACCTGATTCTTGAAGGGTGTCAGGTTTAAAAAATTCGTGAGACCGTTGGAGGGCACTTCAATAATAAATGTTAGAGTCGTTCAAACTAAATCAAATTCAAATAAAAATTATTGTGAGTTATTAGTATTATCTCAAGGCAAATATATTCTCATAAAATTCTATTTTTAATTTTTATTCTTGAAAAATTTCAGTGATATTCATATTCGCTTCTCTGATTTATTACCGTTAGAGTATTGTTTATTTTTTAACAGCAGATAAGTAAAATGATATTTTTGCTCTTACGGATATATACCTCAAAAAGTTTCGACTGTTAAAATTATATAGAAATATTGAATCAAAAAAATATTTTATCCTATAAAGTCAGAATTAAATATTAACTATATTTTTTTAATAAATCATAACAACATAAGTATATTTAAAAATATAAAAAATTTTAGGCTAAATTACAGAAAACCCCCTTGTAATAATCCGCTTTTTCACTCTCCTCCCCTGACATTTAAAAACCTACATTTTGCCCCCTTGTAAAATAAAAAATGTGCACTTCACCCCTACCGTTAGGGTTCCGTTAGAGGTTCTGTTAAAAAATATTTATTTATACCGAAAATACCCCTCTGCCTCTTCTCTGATGCTTCGCTCCCTCCGGCTCGCCACTTCGCCGCCTCGCCGCCTCGCCGCCTCGCCGTCCTCCACTACTTCGCCCTCACCCACATCTCCTTCGTCCTCCTCCGCCGCCTCGCCTTCGCCCTCGTTGTCCCTGCCTACCTCTTCATCAACACCCATCTTAGTATCCTCCCTACTGTCGCCGAAATCGATGGGCGGCGACGGTGTAGGAGGAGAAGGGGAGCAGGTGGAGAAAAAATTGGAGAGGAATCGTGGCCGATTGAGGTGGAAATAGCGGCGAATCGAAGGGGATGCTGAGGAAGCTCAGGAAGAAGACAACAATGGCGAGGGGCAAAATGGTCATTTTACACACCGTAACCCTCCTGTGAACATTTTTCATTTTACAAGGAGGCAAAGTGTAGGCTTTTAAATGTCAGGAAGGAAAAGTGAAAAAGCGGGTTATTACAGGAAAATTTTCTGTAATTTAGCCAAAATTTTATAGTGATAAAAGTATAAAATTGAGCTATTCGATATATTTATAAAAAACTATATGCATATAATTCTATAAAAAAACTATTCCCCTTTTAATAACAAACAGTATCTTAAAAGGAGAAAAATAAGTAAGAAGGTCTACGACCAACGTGGTGGTCTGGTGGACTATGCCTTTGACAGGAGATCCGGACTTTCTTGGGAGTTGGAACAATTCGGACGTACGTCAGCCAATTAAGGATGAAGAGGACACGCTTTCCAACGGTGGCGTGCATCGATCAGAACGGAAATTTTTATTTTGGGTTAATTTCATTTATACCCTCACAAAGTTATGAAATATCATAAATATTTTTTAAATTTTTAAAATTTCACAAATACCCCTCTAAATACAATATTTCTTTCATAAATACTCTCATCGTTAATTTTTTGCTAACTTCCGTCAACATAGTATTTTTTATTTTATTTCAAAATATGAAATTACCATTTTACCCTTATTTTTTTGTTTAAAAATTAAAGTTTTTTCACTTATTTTTGATATTTATATTAAAACTATCAACTACAGGTCATTTAAGTAAATTCTTGAAGTTTTTATTAATTTTCTTTTTTGAATAGAAACTTATTTAATTTTATATAGTAGGAAGTTATTAAAATTATTAAATTTGTTTAAATCATTAATGGATTAGATAAAATCTCTAATTTAATAATAAAAAATCATTTAATTTAAGAAAATAAAATTTAAGAAGACTTTAATTAAAAAGTTAAATTTATGAGGGTATTTCACAATGGGTAGTAATTGAGGGGGTCTCCATATATTCAAAAAAAAATTATGAGAGTGGTGATTAAATTAAAAATAGAGGGTAAAATTGGTATTTTGAAGCCAATATAACAGATTGCTAGCAGCGAGGGTATTTTTGAAACTTTTTCATACTTTTGGAGGACAAATATAAAGTTTTAAAATTTTGAAGGATATTCATGAAATTAGAACTACTTGGAAGGGTATTGAAGAAATTTTCCCTTTTATTTTCTTGGTGCCATCTCGATCCTCAAATATTGGGATGTCAGTGGCTATGGATATTCGGTTTTTTTTTTTTNTAAATTCGAATTCGGATCAGGTTTGGATCGGGTTCTGGTTTGGGTCGGATACAGTCGAAATTCATATCCATATTCATATCCGTATCAGCTGAATTTTTTTTTTTGAATCCAAATTCGTAAAGAGTAAATTTACCTGATATTAAATGAATATGGTTTTGAATATAGATGTCAAAATTAAAAATTCAGCTGATACGGATATGAATATGGATATGAATTTCGACTGTATCCGACCCAAACCAGAACCCGATCCAAACCTGATCCGAATTCGAATTTATTTTACATTATATATAATATGTATATAAATATTTGATGTTATATTTGAATTTATATTTTAGAATTTTAAATTTAATATAATATATTTTGAAATATTGAAAAGAGAAATAATTATTTCGGATTCGGATTTTTGGGTTCGCGCTCAGGTTCGGGTTTCGGATTTTTAGTCAGGTTCGGGTTTGAATATAGATTTTTAAGATCCGTCGGGTTCGGTTCGGGTTCCGGTTTGGATTCGGGTTCGGGTTCGGATTTCGGGTTTGGAATGGGGTTCGAGTTCGAGTTTTTGAAAATCCGCTCCGAATCCGACCCATTGACAACCCTACTCAAATATGTTTTTGATGATACATTGGCAAGTTTAAGTTATTATTTTTGAAAACAAAAAATACAGATCGTCCCTGACGCAAGTAGCAAAGAACTTGGCGGTTGGTACCATGCTACCTATTTCTCAAACAAAAGAAATCGAAAAATGCTATCCGGATATCTATACCTTTATGTCTATTTATCTATATATTATGTTTTCAAAATTTGTCAATAATATTTTTTTTATTGTTGGGTATGGACTCCATCTCGAATCGATTTAAGTTTTTCACATATTTTTTTCTTTTTTGGTTGAATTGAATCGAATTTATTTCTTATTTTACTTGAATCGAATCAATAATTATTGAGTGTGGGCACTTCCGAACAGACTCAAATTCTCCACATGTTTTTCTCTTTCTTAATTTGAACTAAACCGAATTCTTTTTTGTTTGAACCGAATTGAATCACACATCTGCATTGGACCAACCTGTTGCTCTTCCATTTCCTTCAGTTGTTACCTTTCTTCATTGACAGGCTGAATCTCACATTTTATCGTCGTTTCTTTCATCGTTATTTTCTCTTTCTTCATCTTTACTTTTTATTTTTTTTAATTATCTATTCGTCGCATCGTTTGAATTACTACACTAGTTTTATAAGTAAGATATAAATTTTAAAGGGTTTCAAAAAATTTTTAATCATTAGAAAAAATCGATTAGTTAAAGAACATTAGTATCTTGCTCGATTAGTAAGTTATAAAATATGTAGGAACATCATTGCTTAATTCTTTTTATCAAAGGAATAAAAAGGGCAGATACAATGTAACTAGGATTGATATGGAGCGTCATTAATTTGACGTATTTCAATCAGTCGTAGGGTCGGAGTGGATTTGAATGTTGAAATAAAATATTCATTAATAATATTTTCGATATGAATTTTTTTTATTTATAGTTACAAGTTATAAATTTGTTTTTTTTTTCTTTTTTTTGCCTTTTTAGAAATCTTAGTATTTAGAATTTAGAAAAAAAAAACATATTTTATCTGCGAAATAACTTATTTTATTTAAAATTAAAGATTGAATATGGTATTTATTTTACGTATTCATAACATTCCTCACCTTTTAAATACTATATGCTTATTAAATAAATTAGAAAAATACGTCACGTAAGTTACCGTGTTATTTTGGGCTATTAGAAATATATATATATATATATAAACTATTATGGTTAGATTTAAACAAGAAAATTAGTGACCATGAATATCGAAAAATTTATATGCAAATATATAGTTAACCACACAATTTTATTTTAAATCACTATAGGAGGAAAAAAATTTATAAGCATCTTTAAATTTTTTGAACCTTTCGTTATATAAAAAATGATACTATTAGTCACCATAACAAAACAAGTCTAAAAAAAATTGTTAATGGTATTAATGGGCTAAGCCCAGACCCGTTATGGCCCAAGCCCAATCCTACTGGGCCAAGTTTAGACAAGCCCATATGAGCTCCTGCAAACCGTTAGGGGCCAAGATTTAAGGCCGTGGCATCGAGGGCGGGGAGGATTATAATATTTGAGTAGAGAAAAAAACTGACACGTGGCTGCAAATCGGAGGCTCCTCAATGAGACTTCACTGGAGAGCTCTCCACTGAAGTTTTTTTTTTTTTTTTGTTTTGGCATAGCATCCAACAAGATGCATCAATAGATGACATTATTGGGCTATCACGCTGCAGATACTTATTGGCCGGGTCTAATCCGACCCGATAAACTAGTCTATAACAAAGTTGTGATCAATATCCAATAGTATAACCGACTGTCCCTAGAGCAAATGACAAAGGACTTAGTGGTTGGTATCCGAAACCCAAGTTCGAATCATAGTTGATTCATATTTCTTGCTAAGTTTATTTCTAAATGAAATAAACGAAGCGGGTAGCGTGCTATCTATCTCTCAAAAAAAAAAAAAAATCCAATAGTATAAGAGAAACGAAGATTTGAGCCAGCCTTAATCAACTAGGCCTATTTAAAGATCAACAAAAAATAAAATAAAAAACAAAAAAAATGCATCAATAATTGGGTCTTCATTTTGCATCTTTATACATCAATGCCCCTTTTGATCTAATTTATAATGTTATTATTATTATTAGTACTCAAAAGAATCAATTGATGTAAACCTATATCATACAAATACACATTAATTTCTTCTAAAAAAGTATTAAGTATTGCATGAGATTAAAGCTAGTTTTTGTTAATTTAATTGCGAGGTTGATCGTTGCCGACATCGCTTCTAAGCAGCTGTTTTCATTCCTAAGCTAAATGATTAACTGGCCCAGGTTGATGAGCCCACATCAATTGGGTTGATCATGCTTTAAATGTGTGGTGCCTAACATGTACACTCACAATTATATATCTATACACACACCTAAATTAAGCATAAATATGGGTTCTGGTGACATCTCCCTTAGCCATATCCCATATTTAATCAAATGCTTAACCAAAACATTGATATAGGACTCCCCCCAACCTCCCATGCATGTATATGCTTTATGTAATAATAATTAATACGTTCAGAGTAATTTACGCGCTCGAACCAATCCAAAAGCTTAGGTTGTTAAGCGAAGATTATATACGTACCTTTCATTTAACAATTACTACTTGACCAGTAGCTTCAATTCGAGAAAAAATGTGGTTCATACTTTGCTAAACGCTAAATAGTTCTTCGAAATCCATGATCATTCGATCATTAATGTTGTAATTTTGTCTGCATTATTACATAAAAAAATTTGATTTTTTGCATTTTATATGCTAATTAACTTTATATATATAGTTATATTATTTTGTGTCATTTAATCATTATGATTTAAGTATTGGACTAAAATTTTAACCTTATTAACCTCTTTGCATGCATGACACCAATAATTATCAAAAGGCATCAACTTTATATTTCCTTAATGCAATCTAAGTTCACAACTAACTTTATATACACATAACCCTTTGCTGTTCATTTTTGTCTACATTACTGCTACACAAATATAAAAGCTATCAAAATATATATGCACAGGCACTTTTAATCAACGCACATATATATATACAGATTCAAAACAATAAAAAGAGAAAAGGAAATTTTTTTCCCAAAAAAACAACAACAAAACTTCTAAAAGTGCTTTTTCTCCTCCCCAAGTGACAACCCACCACTGCTTTTTTTTTCCCCTCTCCTATCTTTCCAGTGAGTTGAGTTGTCCAACTCAAAAAGCACTTTGCATTGGATAATCACATGCATGCTCAACTGCTGCTCCAAATTTTTTTTTTTTTAATCTTTTATCTTCTTTTTTTTTTTGTTAAATTTATGTGAGACATTCATTATTTTTTAAGTTTACCTGGCAATTCTCAATGCATTAATTGATGAAGCAAAAAAGAGTGACACCACAAATTTTCATTCACAAGAATTGATGAATTGAAGGTTGTGTGTTGAGATCATGTGCTTCTAAAAGTGTGACAACTCCACTGAGAAAAAAGTTGGGGGAAAAAAAAAGAAAAGTTTGTGGATCAACTCAATATCTCTATAACCTAATTAACAGCTAGATTATGCATGCAATTTGCATGAAGTGTCCTTATTATTGCATTAGTATTAACAAATTTTTATGCGCGACGTAGTGAATCGTCGACCGTTCGATTAAAGCGGTTCGAGAATGATGAGATCGGCGATTGTACAGACAATGCACTCAAGTAGATGCAGCAGTAGTTTTTATTCTGTATGATGTTCATGGGGCCTCATATTTATGCTGCGAAGAACAAAAGGGAATTAGCTAGCTATAGCTAGGACTTAGCCTCTTTCAAGTGTCTCACAACTTTAATTAACTTGTTTGGTGACTATGTTGTTATTTCTAATAAAAGAAACAGTGCTACTTAATTAAAAACATACTCATTGTTGTAATATGTTCCTCTTATGAAATTTATTCATGCCTAAAATTTATGTTCATCCTACATAAAAAGATCAACTACTTCACAAGCATAAGCTATAGGTGTAAGGATAAACTTGTTTATTAATTAACACCATCATCAAATGTTCAATTGAACACCATTATATATAAAGCTACAATTGTTTTGTACGTAGTTCATGCGAATCATTCAATTTTAATAACAACAGGGACGTTTAAAGGAGTCACTTATCGACTGAAAATTATATAGAAAAATAATTTAGCGGCTGCAAAGTTTAATAAAAAGGATTCATGGCCTTTTGCGAAAATAATATTCCTCTTTATGAAGAATAATGCATCTCAATTTAGCTTTCTCATACTATACTTAATTATGATGCGCAAAGTTATGATAACTCATAATTTGTCGCCTCTTAATTAAAATACTCATTGGATTACTTTAAGATTAAACACATTGGATTACAATAAAATAACCTTTACATTTGGCCTTGTCACAACTAGGGCGGGAAAGCAAAGGGCCAAAATAATAGAGAAGAAACAATTAAGGGCCTTTGTGGTATTTGTGTCCTTCTTCATTCAATAGCCTCAATTTAGTGAAAAATTAAAGCTATATATAGATCTAGCTTGACTAGTGACACTTATATACTATTTGATCGAGGCTCTATGCAATTTTCAACCCAATGGAAAGAGTCGAAAATTGTACTAGATTATGTTTGTTCGAGATCGACTTAGCATAAGTGTACATAGAGAGCCATTTCAAGAGGTATTATTATGCGGGGCTATCTGATTGTGTATTTTAAATACGTCGCAGAAAACAGAGGATATATAGAGGAAAAACATATATATGTCACACTCCAATATAGTTGTTGAAAATATAGGCTACATCACTAATACTGATTTTATGATTTAGCTAATAATCCTGTTTCTTAAACTCAGTGTGTAACGTAAAACACTACACCTAATAAAGTACATTATAACATTATTATATGCTTACTAAAAGGGATAAAAAAAGAAGAAAATATAAAGAACATATATGTTGAGTTACAGGACTATCACTTTATCATTGTGTTGAAACAATACAACAAAAAAGTAATTAAGTTGATATGTCTACTTAGGCCTAGTACAATTGCCACAAAATCAGAAACATTATGCTGTTATCTTGGATGGCTTGCTCTGGCACTATTATTCTTATATAAGAAGGACTTTTTCTTTTTTATTAAACTCTCTACTTTCTCATTATTTAACTTAGGAAAAGAAAAAAAAAAGAAAAAAAAAAGAACATCTTGTTTTCCATATAATATCATTGCCATTCATATGATCAAGTACTCAATTAACGATTAACACAATTCTTTGGTTTACCCCAAAAAGTAAAAAAAAAGAAAAATCTACCAAGCATGCGCTTGTCTTTAGTTTTCTAGATTTACCGATTCACTTTAAATTATAACCTTTCGCTGAATATAAAATATAATTTTATATTAGCTTAAGCTTTTATACAATGATGATTATTATATAAAAAATGGATCATAAGCTTAAACTCATTAGATTTAGTTTAGCCACTCATACCCGTATCATCAGTTCTCGCCCATTCCAAATTAACCCACGCCTTACCACTGGGAATTCTATTGGTGGCCGGGAGATTCCTTTTCAGATTTAGAAGCTTTTTTTTTCGTGTCTTTTTTTTTGGGCAAAAGATTAAGCTGTTTCAGAAGCTGAGTAAAATAAGCACTAATTTAGATATATCACGAGCTAATTAATGGACATCGATATTGTTACGACAAACGCACAACCGGAAACAGAATGGTGAATATGAAACAATCAAACTACAAGCAGAAAATAAAGAGAAAACACAGATTTACATGAAAAATTCTTTGCAGAAAAAAATTACGGGTGAGGGAGGAGAGAACTTCACTAACAAATAAAAAAGGGGAATACAATGTTCAGATAATACAACCAACCACGATCTCACGCCTCTAGGGCAAAAACGAAGAGGAAAACTCTTAACTGGTTTCGGATCCGATCCGTACCATCAAAAATCCGAACTTCAGTCGATTATCAATTTCGAGTCACATCTAACAGATATATACTCAATATAAATGTCCGAGAAAATTATGGCCCTTTTACTGTGGAACTTATTCTTCCAACATTTTTTTTTAGGGCATAAACATGCTCATAATGAACTTGGTTTCTCATCAACAAATTAAAAGGGAAGTCCTAGTTATTAGGGCAAAAGCGAAAATAGAAAAATTTTAGTACAACTAGATCTGTTAATCATGATAAAGTGCAAATCAAGAAATGGTGGTCACAAGATTTCACCTAACATAAAATAACAAATTTTTGGCAAACTTTTGACTCCATTAAAATTATAAGAAAATTACATTACTTTGGCTTTTGATGCTGCATGCAAAAAAGCTCTTCTAGAATGTGTAATTAAAGTACAACATCATATATATATTAAGCTTAGTTGTGTAACCTTAGGAGATATTAATGAGTTATAGGTTTGTAGCTCTAGAAAGTTAAGCTAAAAATGCAACTTTTATTTATTTATTTTTTTTTATTGAGACTTTCCTAACTTTTGATTGCTTTTTTAGAATTAAGTACTTTTAGTCAAAAAGAAATTGCATCAAATTCATTGGTAATGTCATCAAATTGAATAATATTAATCCACTTGTTAGAAAGCCAAACTAGATCAACTAATAGTCAATAACTACTAGAGTTGTAAAATTAGATAAAAAATTTAACTCAACTAAGTGTTAAAAAATAATAATAATAATCAAATCCTATATCAAAAATGGCCTGTAGTTGAAGGGGTCTCCATAGAGTTTTACATAAAATTAATTAAAAACCATTAACAGTACTATAAAAATGCAACATCACATAAAAGTGATAAAATGCATTCTTGGACCACTTTGTTGGTGCTCTTTAAGTTTGGACAACTAATTAAGCAATGCCAAAAAAGCTAGGGTTTGGGTCAAGTGACAACCTTGTGGCCAAATGATTCCTTTGGCCACTCACTATTTTGATATTATAAAGTGGTTCTAGATCTTAAAGTTTCCACTCCATATTAATCACTTGGTACGTAGTTGCATTTTTTTTTTTTTAAATTTATATATATATATATTGTATAAGAGAACTTTAGATGTCAAGTTAAGCAATTGAACTTGCCCATGGTTGTTGATGACCAATAATCTAGGAACAACAAAAGTTCAGTGAGAACCTTTATGTAATTAAAGTTCTTTGATTGAGAGCATTTATTTCTTGCTTGTGGAAAACTCATTCCTAAATTTCTTAATTTGAACTTAATACTTTTTCTCTAAAAATAATGATGACTAATTTGGCTTTCCCAAAAATATCTTAGAAAAGAGATTTTCAGTCATTTGGTTTCTCGAAAAGTAGTATTTTTATTTTTTAAATTTTTTATCTATAAAACAAAATTCATGGAAAAAGAGTGTTTTTCATGAGTTTTTTATTCTAAAAAATAGTTTTTTTACGTCTTTTCGAGGACACTAGAATAACTATAACTTTATTCCTAGAAAATAGTTTTTAACGCTTTCTCGTGCCATTTAAAACTGAAATAGAATTAATGACTAAAATATTTCTGAACAAGAAATCATTCTATATGGGGAAGTTTTTTTTTTTTATCTTTTTGGAATAAACCAAAGAATGTTAAGATTAAAGCTTAATTATTTTCAAGAAGAAGCATTAAATAATAAATGAACAAGGAATAAAGTAATTAATAAGAACTTTAATGTAAAGGTCATTTATTGGAGCATTTATCTCTTCCTTGAAGGAAACTCATTCCTACAGTTCATAATTCTCAACTTTTGTTCCTTTTCTCTACCCATATAGATCTTTCTGAGGAATCCTTGCTAAAGATTTAAAGCTTCAACAAATAATTAAAATACAAGAAAAACCATTGAAAAATAAACTAAAAGAATTGCATAAAATAAGAAATCATGTGATATGTAGTTTGTATTTTAAATCTGATATATATTCAATGCTAAAGAAACATTTAGCAGGTATTAGGGTGTGGTAGACCCTAGCAACCATCATAAAACAAAAAGAAACAAGAGGCACCAAATGAGTAAATTAAAAAGTAGGTAGATGTATGTAATAACAAGATACAACCTTTTGTTCTTCTTCATGCTCTTAAAAGTTATCAGAGTTTTTAAGAAATTTTGTTTGTAATTAATCTATTTTGGGCAGTAGAAATTATGTTAGTTATCTGCATTTTCAAATTGGGAACTCCCATCTTATGTATTTTGAATCATGTTTATATTTCGTTTCGTGATATACGGAATAAACGAGCTAGGGTTATGCTTCTGCATTTTATTTTTTTTAAATAGGGGCAAATCAAATTAAATTTGGATAAATAGATTTAATGAAAGTGATCTATTCGTATCAAAATTGTTTTTTTTTCTAATGGCATCATCCTTAACATTAATGCAATTCTATCCTCCTATTCAATGACCATTATTTAGAATATATACTGATGTATTACGAAACAAATTGATTTATATATTACAAACCAAAATATATATTAGCCATAATATTTCTTAGCGTTACCAACTGTTAAAACCATTTACGAGCCGTGTTATACATGAGATCAATCCTTTATTATAATATAATATCAGAGCATGTTATTTAATAGTTTCTTTTATTATCTCTTTCATCAGTGCATATGACATGATTTATTTTTTAAAAATATATCATATACACGAGCTATGATGTTAGAACTATCTGGTTAACGCCCAGAATTTCCTTGTGAGTTTATACTCTCATTTGTGCATAATATGAATGAGTTAGGCTAAATTACACTTTTGGTCTTGCAACTACGTGGCGCGTGATATTTTGATTCTCAAATTTTAATTATAGCAACCAAAACTCATAATTTAGTTGATTAAATGCTGACATGTTGCTAAACTAAAAATAATGTGAAAATATCATACATAGTTGATTAAGCAACAACGACTAAAATGCCGCGTTAATTTTATGTTAGCAGCACGTTAATATGTAATTAATTAAATTAGATTATGAAGTTTGATTACGAAGTTTTGAAAATTTAAAGCTAAAAATTAAAAAAAAGATAAAATTTGAAAACTAAAGTATCACTGACGCGACTACCGACAAATAGCTTTGATTCATGGAGAGCGCGATTTAGCCGGTTAGTTAATTATGAAACGATAAATGATGTGGTGTGATGTGATGTGCTACCTCCATTCCTTGGAACATGCAACCAAATCCGGTGGACATTTTGGTGGTCACATAGCAGGTGGGCTCGGCCAAAGTACCCACCATACACCAAAGAGGGCCAAATAAGAAGGATTTTTTTTTTTTTATTTTTTTTGTCAAGCCACACTACTTTACACAGCAATGCTTTTCCACACAAGAAAAAGGAAAATATTTGTGAATATTAATTGATTTAGAAGCTAAAACTATTTCTGAATCGTTTTCTATGAATCACAATGATCTTTTGAGCAATCTAAGCCCACTCCATTTCAGTTAATCCCAATCTTTAGATTTCTACATCTCTCAATTTGTGTGTGTGTGTGTTTGTGTGTGTGATATAGTTTATCTGATTTTCGTTGTGCAAGCGAGTAGAGGTGATGTGTTAGCTGATTTTTACTCAAGTGCCCTTATTAACTTTGGCTAAAGCACAAAGTTTTCTACTTTTCAAATTCAAGTTTTTGACTTTATGGCTTTATATTAGCTTGATCTTGCATCAGAAAGCAACGCCGCTAAATTAAATAGCATTTTTAGGAGACACGTTATATTCAAGTTCTTTCAATATATATATATATTTTTGTAGCAGAAGCATAAAGGATTCAAATTGAAGCTTTTGATTTCATAGCTCAATACCTTATTCAGAGTGTCTACTATGGCAAAAGTTTTACACTTTGAAAAAGTCGTAGATATGGACATTTATTTCGACATCAATGTTTCGAGATCATACGAACCTTCACTCACGACTGTACGGAGATCGGTTTTTTAACTTCGGCAGGTTAGGAGGCGAAATTGAGTTCAGAAAACTTACAAATTTTCCGCTCTCCGACTTTTCGCTTCTGAACAGTTGCTGAACAGTTGCTAACTAGTGCTTAAATTAAAAAGTGGCACTCTTTACGCGTGCATTTCTCCAGTATTAGAAGGGATCGATCTTTAATTTTGAGCCATTTGATTTGGTTACACTTTTGACTCGACCCCATGTCGCTTGGTCAATTAAAATGCACAATCGCGGATCGGGCATCATCACTGGGCCCGGTGGGCCCCATTTTACAGCCCGGTAAATGGTCCATAGGCCCAGAGAAACTATTGCATGCACCAGGTGTATACACCGTGGTGTTCAAAACTCAATTATGAACTATTGTTTTAAATTCGAAAAGTTTTAAATTATTCGATGCGACGTTACTTTCGAAATGTAAATACTACTGATTTTTTTACCATTGTAATATAGTTTTTTTGGCTAATCGGGATGGTAGTTGCTGAAACCTACGATATCATGATTATTCGACTTGATAATTTCAAACAAAATAAAAAAAAAAAGTAAAAAATATAATATTTAACCGTTGAATTCTATGTAAACTGAGTAAGAACATTTTCTTTTTCCGACTGGAAAAAAATAACCACCTCATATCTGGTTGCGAGATGCTTAATTATATAATTTTTCTAAAAACTGTAGTTTTGGATAATATGTAATTTATTTGGAGGTTGTAGATTAGAGAGCCTCAGCGCAGCGATTGACGATACTCCGATGTATACACCAGGTGCATGCGATTAAATAATTTGTTGGGTTTGTGGGCCCCACCAGCATTTTTTTTTTAGAAGAAAGTCTGGGTTTGGGCCGCATGGGCCGGCAGGGCTTTGCTCCAGCCGGCGGGCATGATGACGGCGTGGGCCCCACGCAAGGAGGCGCGCCTTCTGGGCCCCACTTTGGACCTTTTCCCCGCCCTTCTCTCCCTTTCTTTCCACCCGACCCCCCCACGCTCCCTCTCTCTCCTCCTTTCTTTTTCTTTTTTTTTTTTTTAAAAAACCTAAATTACACATATGGTCCATAAACTTTAATTTATTATAATAATATTTTGTTTAAATTTTTTAAATTATTATAACAAAGTTCTATAACTGAATACCATTAGCTTAATATTATCTTATCGCTGATATAAAAATAATGCGATATCATAATAATTATTATTGTGACATCAATTATAAAACATTACTATATAATTTTTAGGGTTAATTTCATACGGATCCTTACAAATATAGTGAATGAAAAATATATTCATACAAAATTCAACTTTTATATGTCGTCTTTACAAATTCTAATATTTACAAATATATTTATCTGATTTATTATCATTAAAAAACTGTTTATATTTTCAATTTTACAATCATAAATATGTCCTAATGTCTCCCCAAAAAACATAACAGTATAATATAAAAAGGGATAAAAATATTAAAAACTAACAAAAGTTAAGTATTTAACCTATAGTTAACTAAAATTTTCTAACAAATTCTAACGGTACAAACATATTTGAAAATATCAGAATTTTTACAGGAACAATATATAAAAGATAAACTTTATAGGAATATATTTATTATTTACTATATTTGCAGGCATCTATAAAAAATTAACCTTAATTTTTATATCAGCCATATATTAATATTCAGTTAATTAAATTATACAAATATATATAAAAGATTGAGTAAAATATTATGATAAATTATGTCCGTGGCCTCTAGTTGGAGGACCAAAATTGTAAATTTAGATTTTTTTTGCCTTTTTTTTTTTTGTTATTGTCACTCCTCCCGAGCCTAATTTTAGTAGGCTCGGAGACTCCGAGCCTGGAATTTGAATTTTTTTCGAACGTTGGGTTTGGGGCTTTCGCTGTATCCCCTGTAGCGCGTGCGAAGGGTATGCGAAGTACGAATATTTTGAACGGAAATGTATCGTTAGATTTTTTTTTTTCTTTTTTACTGTTTCGATATTGTGACTTGATTTTTATGCTTTTTAATTACCAATTTTAATCATAGCATTTTCGACTACGTAGTATTTAGGAGTATCTAAAATTTTGTCATAAAATAGTGTTAAAATAGTGTTAAAATAAACTAGTTAAAATTTTATGCGGAAACCCAATTTTTTTCCCCTCCTTTTAAACAATTACTGACTAAAATATTATATAAGTGAGAGTTCATGAACTAAAATGCTCAGTTTACCGACCGTCCCTAGAGCAAGTGGCAAAAGACTTGGTGGTTGGTACCCGAGACTCAAGTTCGAATCCCAGTTGATTTATATTTTCAACTAAGTTTATTTCTAAATGAAATAAACGAAACGGATAGAGTGCTATCTATCTCTCAAAAAAAAAAAAGAAAAAAAAAAGCTTAGTTAAAAAGTGTAGAGCCTGATAAAATTGTTTTCAACTACAAGATTTTTTTACGTAGATCCTTCCCCTCTATTTCCTTCGATGGAAATTCGCTTAGCTTTAAATTATTTTTTTTTCTAAATTGAATGACAATACATTGAAATGCACAGCTTTTTAACTAAAAATGTTATTTCAAATTGTTAATCAAACGTAATCATTGTTAAACTTTTTTTAAAATCTCTAATTTAATGGATAGGAACAACTTGAATTAGTATAAATTAAAGAACTAATAATTGGTTGCTCCATTTAAACTGGGCCATAGTTGGGTGGGTCTCTATATAATTAAACCTTTTTTAAAAAAATTTCTAATGATATTTTGGTTGTATGCAGTTGGTAAACATGGGAAATAATACTAGTGGTGAAGTACAAAATACAAATAGGACCACTTGAGACATATTTAAGTGGAGTTAAAAAGCTATGAGATTCAATTTGAGATTTGGACAGGAATAAAGCTCCAAAAAAGATCTCAATGTATTTAATAAACTAAGGTTGAGTAATTGATTCCTCAAATTTAATTTGAAAATGAGAGATCCATTTATAGATTTTAGGAACCATTGTGAATTTAAGTTGTTATCCATCACTTTTGGCCTTGATGCACTTCTCATTTGTTGGACAGTTGATTACTAAATTATACGAAATAATCGTTTATGATCTTCAAAAATGTATGTTAGTAGAGAGTGGCATTTATATAGCATCTTCCTCACATCTAAGCTCCTGACGGGACTGGAACTCAGAACCCTATACTCCGATACCATATTAAATTATATAAAACAACACTTTATCTTCAAATAGTTAAATTATTAGAAAATAATATTTTATATTTTTATATTTAACAGGGATTTATGTATTATATCCTAACTCAATGTCTCGTCGGGTTAATTTTCTCTGTAAGTTTTTAAGTATCTCTTAATGCTAAGGAACTGTTTTTATCGCCACTCTTTAGATAAGAAATAGCAGCTTTGGTAACAATTCATACGCTATTATTCAAAGTTTTCAAACCAAATTTACAGTAACAACAGATAGTTAAAAACGCAGTAAATAATTACCTGATATTGATTAATGTCAAACTATTTTAATTAGTTAATTAATTTATATATTACCCAGGTTTTTATTAATATTTAAATGCTAATGAATAAATAATTTAAAAAACTTAATTGGGCAATTAAATATTTGTAAACTATTCTCAAATTTTTTTTAAAAAAAATCGAAGGGTCAGTGGTCAACATTAATAATGTCACAAATTGAGGTCAAAACATGGGAACATTAAGGAAATTAAAAGCCAGAGCTTGGGAAAGGTAAAATTAATATATACTTTTTTGGGTAAAATCAAATCATTATTATTTAGGGGCATTTTCGTAATTACAATATGTTATTACTTATGAGCAAGGAAAGAGAGATCCACCGTTAGATCTCCAAATCTCTTTTCAGGAAAAATTTGAGTACCCAAAATGTACCCCATAGTGTCCCCTTTGTAAGGTAAAAAATTATTATCTGAATTAAAGCATATAATGAGATAAACTTGAAAATTTAATTTTGTTGTCTAATCTTACAACATATCTATTTACATATGTTCCTATCAAAATTTAATAATTTTTTTATTAAATTATTTTTTCATAGAATATTTTGCAATTAAATAGAATATATACTATAATTCTCTTCCAGAGAAATCATTAAAAATTTTGATAGAGTAAAACTTTCCATACATTTTGTCATAGAAAATAAGATTGGATAGTAGAAAAGAATTTTTAATCTTAAATTTTTGATTCAAAGTATACTATAAAAAATTGAAGCAATCAAAGTCTTACAAAATAATTTTATTGGCTGAATGATGATATATAGCTAATATGATACTAATGTGATATTTTAATTATTTTCATATCATTACTATTACTATTATATTACTGCTACATCAACAACACATCATATCGAATTCAGTCAACTAAGTTGCACTACGTGATTTGATTGCAAGAATAAAAAATATTTGAATAAAAAAAATATAGCAAAGTAAAGTTTGAGAACCAAAATATCACGTACCTCATAATTTGAGGACCAACAATACATTATAGCCAATAAAAAATAAGATAAAAATATATGGAACATACTCATTTAGATCGAACTACCTAATCTTTAAAAAAAAAAAAATTTGCCGCCTAATCTTTTAGCTCATTTGATTCGAACGCTTCAAAATTTGAATGCATCGTTACTTTTACAGGTCCGATTAGTATATTTAACACAATTTATGCAATCAAATTTTAGAAGATTTATGTTAGATAAATTAAAAGATTAGGCATCAATCAAATTTTTAAGAGTTCAGGTAAATTCTATACATTTTTAGCAAAAAGTAATTTCGAAGTTTAGTTTCTGGGTACAATAAACGGTGCGCGTAAAAACGCCTTTATATTCAAACCCTTTTTCCACTTTCACCACCAACACCACCACTATTACATACCGAAGCTGAAACCGTTCGGATTCCGAGCCTGAGCCTCGGAGAGAGCTCCGGAACGAGCTTCGGAGTGTAGGTGTTCGACATGCCTCTGCTTTGCTTTAATCACAAGAACCCGTGCTTTTCATATATAAAGCGCTAACCCAAGGAGTGCTCTTTCTCTTTGTAGTTTGTGTACTACTACTACTGCTACTGCTACTGCTACTGCATCTTCTCCCCCAATCCCAAACCCTAACCCTAACCCTGATCTCTGCTGCGCTAGAATGAGAAGAGCTTTTTTGGCAGAGGATGGGGAAGGGAAGGGGCTGTTGATTTCGAATTTGGGTTGATTTGGAGCGAGAGGAGTGCGATTTCGATTTGGTTCGGAATTTGGGGATTTTGGTGGGGGAATGGCGTCGTCGGAGGGGGTCTTGTTGAGGCGGCACGGGACGAGGCTGAGTGATACGGGTTTGGCCTCGAGGAAGGCGGAGGAAGCAGGTGAAAAGCGCTTCTCTCTTGATCCTTCTAAAACCTAATTGTTTTTACCTTTTTGAGAAGGAAACGGAGAAAGAAATGATGTAGTTCTTGTATTGATTGGACCAAGATTTGTTAGAATTGTGATTAGATTGAGGGATTTTTCTAGCGGTAATGGCCAACATCTTGATCAGCTCACTTTGGAGTTTGGATCTGATAGTTTGCAGCATCAAGATCCTTCCTTTGTTTGGTTTTCTTGAAATTAATGGCTTTTTGTGTTTGAATTTGGATTTGAAAAAATCTGTGATTCCCCAGCGACGCGAAGGTATGAGGCGGCGGGGTGGCTGAGGAAGATGGTGGGGGTGGTGAGTGCGAAGGACTTGCCGGAGGCGCCGTCGGAGGAAGAGTTCAGGTTGGGTTTGAGAAATGGGATGATTCTTTGCACTGTACTCAATAAGATCCATCCTGGTGCAGTGCCAAAGGTGAGTGGTTCTTGCATCCCCTTTGGATTAATCTTGGGTTACTTTTACAATAAATTCCTACAATTTCCTAGAGTAATTATCTTGTCCGGGATCTTTTGCTGAAACAGAGGAGTCACCCATCTCACCTAATTTTCGCAATGTCGTCTTAGGTCCATTTTTGTGTTTCAAATCCCAAATGCGAAATCACGAGACACATATTATAGACGGCTTTGTTATCCCCGCATCCCTGTTAAACTGAATCGCCTCATATATAATTTGTAAAATTGTCCTTTTCATTTAACACGGTTAATTGCTGTTTATGCTTCTTGAATTTGTTGTTTCCAGGTTGTTGTGAATCCAGGAGACTCAATTGTTCAACCGGATGGAGCGGCACTATCCGCTTACCAATATTTTGAGAATGTAAGGAATTTCCTTGTTGCTATTCAAGAGATTGGTCTACCAACTTTTGAGGCATCTGACTTGGAGCAGGTGGGTTTTATGGTTTTAGGTAGTAGAAGCACTTTCTAGTTGTAAATTTTCCTTCTTGTCCTACTTTTGATTGCTTGGGTTGTTTTTAGTAGTTATTAGTTTCAGATGTCTTGGTGAGTTTTGCCAAAATGATAATTACTTAAATTGAGTATAACACCAAGATTGCTTTTTCATGTCCCTCACTATTCACTGCTATTTTCTGTTTTTACGGTCGGGAATTCAGGGAGGAAAAAGTGGCAGGGTTGTAGATTGTGTTCTTGCAATGAAGTCCTATGGTGAGTGGAAACAAATGGGTGGAAATGGTTCTTGGAAATACGGCGGAAATCTCAAACCTTTAGTCTCAGTGAAACCTTTCTTTAGGAAGAATTCCGAGCCTTTCAAGAATTCCTTATCAAGGAGTCAGTCAATGAATGATAGTGACGGTTTATCCGCAGAGCATAATTTATGTGGAGATGTTGTTTCAGTAGAATCAAATGAAATGGTTAGTGAACTAGATACATCAAAACACTCTCCTATATCATTTGGTATATTTTGCTTAACTTTTTTGCATATATTGTGCCCCGTAGGCTACTTCGCGTCCTCTCAAAATGCTCGTTAATGCAGTTCTTTCAGACAAGAGGCCGGAAGAAGTTCCATTGGTAGGCTAATTAATTATTTACCTGTTAATTAACTTAATGCGCTTGGTGGATTGAAGAACATTAAATATTTTTTCTTTTTTTGTTTTTCTCCTAACATGCAGCTTATTGAGTCAATGTTAAGTAAGCTTGTGGAAGAATTTGAACAACGCCTATCTTGCCAAAATGAGATGGTATGCTCAAGTCTCTTATTCAAGTAGTTATATCTTTTAAAGACAGGCTTATATACTTGAAAGAAATATCCTCTTGCGGATTTTTTTTAGTATGTCTATGAGCTATTGCATTTGAAGCTTTGCCTTACCATGGCGTGTTATTTCGAAAAGCCACGTTCATATCTGCATTATTGTTTGAATTTTCCTTTTTCAATTATGCCTAGTTACAGTTAGCATATAGTGATACTTTTATTCCTTTTATGTTGGTACCAGCTTTCTTACACGATCTAATTTCAAATAACCAATTAAACAGGTGAAGACAGCTCTCAAGAGTGTTCCAGATGGCAGCAAATCCTTTTCCAAATCAAAAATTTCAACAGGAGCCCCTTTGGCTTCTTGTGAGAAGAGGGTACATTGTTTACTTTATTTCCATAGGAATGAGTTTTCATGTGCTTGGTGCTTTTGTTAAATTCACCCAGATTCATTATGTTGTAAATTTACAGTATAACATTCATTATGTTATCTTTCTTTAAGATGGATGCAGAGGATAACTTCACGAAGCCAAAGAAAGAGGGTTGCTTTCGTAAGCCCTTGAGAGATGAAGAGGCATCAAAAGAAAAGGTTTTGAAGCAGTGTATGATTTTTGAACGACAACAGAAAGATATTGAGGTAGCATAATTCAGCGATGATATCTTTAAGTGTTATTTCGATGACCATATTCATCAATTAATTCAGTAGCTAATGTTATACAGGAACTTAAACGAACTCTTAGAACAGCCAAAGCTGGAATGGAATTCATGCAAATGAAATACTCTGAGGAATTCTCTAAACTTGGTAAGTCTGGGATCTGGCTAACCTGTATAAAACTCATTAAAATATAAATTACATGCTCTCAACTTGGAATCTGTTTCATGGCAGGAAAGCATGTGTATGGCCTTGCTCATGCTGCTTCAGGTTATCATAAAGTCCTAGAAGAGAACAGGAAGTTATATAATCAAGTTCAAGATCTTAAAGGTGCTCTTTTAAGCTTTAAATTCTTATTGAGTTAATAAGGAATCTTTTTAATATTGACATCACCACCCCCCTCCCCCCCTCCTCATATTAGGAAGTATCCGAGTTTACTGCCGTGTGAGACCCTTCTTACCTGGACAATTGAATAGTAGCACTGTTAGTTCTATCGATGATGGGACGATAACGATCATCAACTCTTCGAAGTATGGAAAGGAAGGGCGTAGATCGTTTACCTTCAACAAAGTTTTTGGCCCTTCTGCAACACAAGGTTGTTACAAAATAAGCTGTCATAGTTATTTTCTTCTTTCGAAGTAGTGTAACACTTAATAGCCCTTACCCTTTTTGTCACGCTGCAGATGAGGTCTTTTTAGACACCCAGCCACTGATTCGATCTGTCCTTGATGGTTACAATGTTTGCATATTTGCATATGGCCAAACAGGATCAGGGAAAACTTATACAATGGTGAGAATTATCTTAAATCCAAAATCAGGAAAAATTGGAGATACACCGGGCCTAATTCTTTTGTTTTATTTTATTTCTCTATCCTACGTAGAGCGGACCCAGGATTTTGAATGAACAAACCCAGGGTGTAAATTTCAGGGCATTGGGAGACCTATTTAAACTTGCAGAGCAAAGAAGAGGCCTTTTTTCTTATGAAATCGCCGTCCAGATGATCGAGATTTACAATGAGCAAGTGAGAGACCTACTTGTTAGTGATGGCCTTAACAGAAGATATCCTTTTCACCTTTTATTGTATATACTTTTTTCTTACAAATACATTCCTATAAATATCCCATGCGGAGCATCAAAAACATGTAGGTTTGTTCCCCCTCTGCTGCTAGTCCTTTCTGTCACTTAATTTTGCTAATATTAGCATCAGTGTATTTCCTTCACAAGTATATACATTAGAAATTCGGAATAATTCTCAGAAGGGACTAAATGTACCTGATGCTAACTTGGTCCCTGTTGCATCAACATCTGATGTAATGGAGCTAATGAGTCTTGGGCAGAAGAACCGTGCTGTTGGTGCTACAGCACTTAATGACCGCAGTAGCCGTTCGCATAGGTGAATCTCTAAGATATTTTCTGATCAAACACTTCTATTTTATTTGATTACAGTGATGCATAATTTTTCATTAATTTGCACATTGTAATGCTCCATGACAACAATTTGCTTGCAGTTGCTTGACTGTACATGTTCTAGGAAGAGATATGGCAACTGGAAATATTCTTCGAGGCTGCATGCATTTAGTCGATCTTGCAGGCAGTGAAAGGGTAGATAAATCAGAGGTCACCGGAGAAAGGCTTAAGGAAGCACAACATATAAACAAATCCCTTTCAGCTTTAGGGGATGTGATAGCTTCTCTTGCCCAAAAGAACTCACATGTACCTTACAGAAACAGTAAACTTACTCAACTGCTTCAAGACTCTCTTGGTAAGATATCCACTTGAACAATAGTAACTGGTTTGAAGTACATCTATAGCATCTTTTCTTGTACTAATTTGTATATTTAACTTCATAGGAGGACAAGCAAAGACGTTGATGTTTGTCCATATTAGTCCTGAGATTGATGCGATTGGGGAAACAATTAGCACACTAAAGTTTGCCGAGAGGGTCTCTACAGTGGAACTTGGTGCTGCTAGAGTAAATAAAGAAAGTAATGAAGTGAGAGAACTCAAGGAGCAGGTTGTTCATAGTCTATTTTTTTTGTTATTCTTTTTTCCAAAAAAAATTCTTTTTATTTCAATTTATAGAATTTTTCGCCCCCTCTTCTATTATGTTAGATATCTTGCCTCAAATCAGCCTTAGCAATGAAAGAGGCAGGATCGGAGCATCTTCAGAACACAATTCCAACTCCTGAACACAGTATCAGGGCATCATCACCTGTATTTTCAAATCCTGAACACAGTATCAGGGCATCATCACCTGTATTTTCAAATCGGCGGAATGGTGGAGATTATTTAAGTGGTCAAGCTAATTACAGGCAACCAATGGAGGATGTTGGAAACATAGAGGTATTCTTGCTCAGAATGACCTTTAAGTTACAAATCAAGAATGTTCCATTCTATTGATTTTGCATCATTATCACATAATGGTAGTCCTCTAATTCTGTTTATTAGGAGTCCAATAATTTAGCCCTAGTATAAATTCTGCTCATTTTGTTACATATTTTCCCTGCATATTCTAGACAGTCCATTTTAATCTGATACTTAATGCCGATCAATATGATTTCTATTGGTTGTTCAACTTGATCAATTTTCTGTTATTTAGCCAAGCCATAAAATGTTCATCTTTTGATATGGTCTAGGTTAGGAGTAATCCTCCATTAAGGCAAAAGAAGCCGAGCTTTGACCTGCAAGAATTATTAGCAACTGATCCTCCTCCTTGGCCCGATACCAGCCCCAAAGTAAATTTCCAGATAGGAAATGATAAAGAAATGGTTTTGGGAGAGTGGGTGGATAAGGTTATGGTGAACAAACACGAGCAGAGTGTGAGAGATGAGAACCCCATGGAAGATTGGGAAAGAGAGGGTGCACCATTGCCCGACTTCTTTTACCAGAGATACTGTTCTGACACTAGAGCTTATTCAGATCAACTGTATCACAGAAATGCTGCGAGGAGAAAAGAGAGCCATGAGATTGAGGTGCAAAGAACTCGATTCTATTCGTCTGTTGCTAATGATGATTCGGACGAGCTGGATATCGCGACGAGTGATTCTTCGGAAGCAGACATGCTGTGGCAGTTCAATTTCCCAAACATAAATAGCTCCGGAAATGAGGGAGGGTCGATGATTAAAAAGCCTCAGAAAAAGACAACAAAGAGCCCAGATATAAGGTAACAAAAAGCTACGTTTTATCATCATAAGATTGCATATGTTCCTATGGCTAACCTGTTTTAAAGAACCGCAAGATGCTGGTTGCTTTCACCAACTGCATTTTTAATGTAAGAACTACTACTATCATCATAACTTAATTGCTAGTAGAGATATCCGAAATTAACTTCAGAGGTAAGGTGTGCATATGTTAGTTTTCTGACCTAGTGTCACTTAATATAATTTTGACTTATGTGTATAGGCGAATATTCATGTATTAGTTACACCCCTGGAGAACTAGCTTGGCTCTAAAACAGAAAAAAAAGCTCTCATATGTTAAATTAAGTTTGCAAGTGTATCTTTCTCTGCTGAATGATATCCACTTCTTTTAAAGATAAAGCATCATTTTCTACATCATGAATGTTCCCCTTGCCTTTGTTGTATTGCTTACTCATAAAGTCTGCTTTTCCAGTTGTGGCACTTGATGATCGAAATGATGTTGCTTACTCATAAAGTCTCACTGTGATGGTGCGTGTTGTAACATTTGTTTCTTTTCTGTAATTTAGGACTCCCGTTCACACGCACATACCATCGCCGTCGAGAAAAATGTCGAATGGGTCTAACCGCTCCGGGAGGCAGCTCTCTAGTGGTGGGGACGGCAAAAGGACTGCATCAAGTGGGAAAATGGGTAATATGAAGTGAACTCTGCTATTTTATTATGATGGTTTGTGTTTTTTTCTTTCTTTCTTTTCTTTTTCTTTTTTCGTGTTTTCGTCTAAGATTGGCATGAGAGATTGAGCCTCGGTCTCTCAAGTTCTTGATGAGTGGCAATAATCCAATTTGCTTGTTCTGGTGTGATTAGTGGTGGTGGTGGTGGTGGTGATGGTGGTGATCTCAACTAATGCCAAGAGGTGGTGGGAGATCATCCACCCTCTCTTTTTTTTTCACTTCTTCTTTGGCAGTGTTGAGAGTACTGAGAAAGCAATTCTTTATGTGTCCTGTTTGTAAAGAAAAGGCAAATAGAAGAATAAATAAAAAAGAAAAAGAAAAAGAAAAAGAAGTGGCTTCTTGCTTTCAACTCATGTATTGTTTTTCTTCTTCAAAGTTCTTCCTTTTGTGGAGCCAGGTTTCTGGCAATCCTTTCAATTCATGATTAGTGCTTCTGCTTTACAGTAGAGACTCCTCATTAGCTTCTACTTTACAGTAGAGACTTCTTATTTATTAGATAAGGAGCATGATAACCTTTTGTCCACTCATCATCAAAATTTCTGCTCTTGCTTAATCTACTTTACCTGATAACAATAAATATGTAACAAACTTTAGCCTCCAAATCATTATTGCCTGAACAAATGAAATTGGCCTACAGGCTGAACCCTAGTTCCTAAATTTCCAAGGGCAAGTCCATTGCCAGGACTTAATAATTTCAATAGTTTTCTCGACCTTTGGTCCGAAATATGGCACCAAAAAAAATTGTCATTGATATATGCACACATCTCTAAACCTTGCATTCACTTCCAATGGTTTAGAAGTTATTTAATGTGAGTTCAGTCCAAAATTTGCTGTATTCCTAGATTCAAGAAGTTCCAGTTCTGTTCAAACTGTACATCAGATTTATTCAAAACAGTGCACCCACACTGCTTTTAACTCTTGTGGACCAGAATGTATAGCAGACAGGTTCCATGAATAGTTTGCTTGATGGAAAGAACAAAAAAAGGAAAGAAACTCTTTGCACCCACACTGCTTTTAACTCTTGTGGACCAGAATGTATAGCAGACAGGTTCCATGAATAGTTTGCTTGATGGAAAGAACAAAAAAAGGAAAGAAACTCAAAGAGAGAGAGAGAGAGAGAGAGAGAGAGAGATGCCCATGTGGGCACAAAAACAAAAAATCAGTATGTAACTCAAAGCAAGGTGCTAAATCTACATCTTGCTATTCCAGTTAATAATCCCAAACTAATACTTGAAGCGACAATACTAGCAAGTAGGATATTGGGAATTCCTAGGTTCTTATATCTTATCTTTAGGTTGGAAATGTCTAACAAGTACAGATGTCCTGATTTCTGTCACCAAAGGGTTTTATGTCTTAGCTTGTACACACATATTATCAACATGAATCAACAATACTCGGTCGCAGTATTAGTATGCTTTTCCTACAGCACACAACATTTATAGAGCAATGTTAGTCGCAGCAAGAAAAGAGCCCGAGTAGAGAAACAGCATATCTTTCATTTATTAAGAAAAGAAAAACAAGTATAGAACAGTTTCTCTTTCAACATATCCAATATTATCACCAGATGTAATCTATTATATCTGACATTACCTCGAAGGTGTAGCATATATAAATACTCTTCCCTTCTCTCTCTATGCTGCTCTTTTTCTACAAATAACAGCTTGAAATTTGGCGCTGAACTCGAATCCTCCCTCTGTCAAAAGAAGCTGGTGGAGAATCACAGTTGCCATACAAAGATCTTGCATTCCTCGTGGGCTTCTGCTGCCACCTTGGACGTAAAGAACAAGTCATAATCCGTCATCAAGGAGTGTCGAGAGCACAAGTTCCTGCACAAATCCACTCCTTTGAGCCCTCTCTCTCTGATCCTTGTCGGAGAGAGATTTTTCAGTTCTGGAAGTTACATAGGAAAAGTCATTGAGGTGCTTTAGAACAGTCCTTAAATGCAGCCATATCAAAATGTAAAAGCTGCTGGTTTGATTCGATCGGATGCAACAACATGGGTTCTACATAGATCAAGGGAATGATAAAATAAAGAGGAAGCATAAGTTCATGAAACGAGCAGACTATGACTTTCGCTATAGATTATCTAGGCAGCTACTATGATGGCAACATAAAGTACCAAGCAAAAGAAGCAGATTGTATAAAATTGTAGGTTTATTATCTTTGCAAATCAGTTTTCCACAGTTCCTTTCTCCTTACAAATTCAATCCAGAGTCCCAAAGACCAAGCGAGATGGTGAAATCCCTGGACTGCGTTAACTTCCATAAATAGGCTACATCTGAAGCAAAAGCAGAATTGAGAATTTAAACTACTTTTAGCTGAATTGATTCTAGTTCATGAAATCAGATTAATGGAGCTTTCTCAAAGAGAGACCAAAGTGAGCACAAATCCTCATGACTTAAATATCTATGTCTGAACTAACCTTTTCAAAAGCCAATAAAGTTTCATTCATCTACTTGAACTGTCCAGACTAATATTAAAAGATTCAAGCCTCGACTTAACTTTTCAATAAGCAATTAAGCCACAATGTGACAACTAAGCCACAATGTAATGCTCTGAAACTGGGTACGAAACATATGAACCAAAGTTAAACATACGAACTAAAGTTCTATGACACATTACCAAAACTACATGTTTAACAGATACAAACTTCTTGATTATGTTCATATATAGTAATGGCCATGTTAGCTGTAAATGTCGGCAAATCAACCTGTCGTTGGGAACTCAAGCCTCCCTTGAAGAGACATAGGTACATTTCGGGAACAACAATTCATATATCAAATATAAGCACTCCAGATAATATGATCTACAATGTAAGTCAAACTTTATGAAGTGTGGCTCACCTCGTGCCTTCTCATCATGAAAATAAGTCCGTACACTTTAAGAAGCTTAAAAGAGAAAGTGGACAAACTTTGCAGCTATATATGCTTTGAGACAATGGCACACAAATCCAATGGAGATTTAATTCTCAAATTAAAATACTACATAAGAAAGGCCTCAATATTAAAATAATTACAAAATGGTTTCATTTTTCAATAAGTTTTATGAATTATTAGGTAAGTAATTTAGTATTTCTCACTCTAGAGATGAAATCTTGTTCTTATAGAAGCTTCTACAGTCAACTCAACAATCTAAAATACCATATTAATATAACTGTCCATGAAGAAAAAATACAAAGAAAGCAGCTTGATCATGCACATAAGAGTGGAAAAGGAAAGAATACCAGTCAAATGGCAGTATACATACCTATCAACCAGTTTCATGTTCAAACGATTATTCGCCTCAATTTGGTTATGTGAAGTCTCAGTTTGTACGTCTTTTGACGATTCAGCAACAGGTAATGTGTAAATCAGCGACGAAAGAAAGGGATCTGGTGCTACTGTGTGAGGAGCACTCAAATAGGTAGATCCACGGATAAGAGAACGCAGATTGCCGTCTCTTAGGTCCTTTCTTAACAAAGATAGCAAAGACTGTGAGCCCGAAGGAGCTTTACGGAACCTCCGCCGATGTTGCATGTGATTATATATATTAAGGTAACGTTGAGATATTGAGATATGATAAATATTACTCTTGACAAAATTTAAACTTGAAGCAGCAACATTGAAGACTATATCTTATTATATGACACAACCAATCAAAAGGGGGAAAGGATATCTTGTAGTAATTTCTGTGTTGCGTCGTCATGTGGCCAACCAAGTCCATCCCTACCCTGGCTGCACAAACAGGACAGACCTGCAAAATGGAAGTCACAAGAAAAGGAAAAAGAAAAAGAAAAAGACATCAATAGTGGTTGCAGAACCACAAACTCATTTGCTGATATGCATACATTACAAACATAGTATTGATGTCAATGTTGTGACAACAGAAAAATGTAGAGAAAGAAAATGACAAATTACATCACTGGTCATCGAACTTATTGCAATTTTCACATAGGTCGCCAAACTTCAAATTCCCACAGTTTACACGCTGAACTTTTATCAGATCGCTCTACGAAACTGCAGAGAAATTTATCAGGTAATGTGGCAGCTGATTTTTGACCTTGTCTCGTCGCGATTACTTAGCAGCTCAATCATCCAGACGCTATCTCAAAACCATTGTGTGATCAACTCCTACTAAATCAGCTGCCACTCCTACTAAATCAGTTGCCACATTATCTCCTCGAAATCAAATTGAGCGCAATTTGTCAGTGAAGTTGGAGACAAAAATGAACTCAGTTCATAATTACAACAAATTGAAGTTTGGCGACCTAGGTGCAGCAATTCGGTGACCGATTATGTAATTTAATTTTTTTTTTTTAGTGATAATGATTAAAGAGCTCGTAACGCACGTAATAAAGATCAGGCCTTTACCAAGAGAACATGAATTATGACTCCAAAAAAGGTAAAACCTCAGGATAAAATACAAAGATTCAGATCCCAGTATCGTTGGAGAGGATCAATTACCCCATTCTTGGACTCGATCGGGTGTTCACCATCGATGTGGCAACAAAGCCCGACGAAATCGAACACCTCGCCGCAAAAGAGGCAGGGGAACTCCGCCCGCTTCTCGCCATCGTCGCCGCTTTCGATCTCTTCAAACCCTAGGTACGAATCTTCGGAAAAAGACGAGAACCCACTCAAAATCGCCCTAGAAAGGATCGCAAAAAATAAAAAATGGAGGGGTTAGGAGAGGGTTTCTCGAGCTCACCGTATCGCGATTGTAGGCGCTTCGCGGCCTCCATGGATCGATCTAGGGTTTCCTCTTTCCCACACAGAGAGAGAGAGAGAGAGAGAGAGAGAGAGCGTCCTCAGTTCGCACCCGCCGCGGTGGTTCGCACTCAAGCACTACCCCGCGGGCCCCGGGGTGGGCGTGGTTTANTTTTTTTTTTTTTT